>NC_045732.1:94166999-94395421 GCF_009834535.1 Camelus ferus | reverse complement strand
CTATTAAGAAAAAAAAAAAGATACAACTTTGCTAACTTGTCAATTTTAGAATATGGTCTTGGGAAGAAGTAGGATCAGGATGGGGTATATACGGTATTCAGAGCATTGGGAATGCTCTATTTCTTGATCTGTAAGCACTGATGTGTATAAATTTAATTTTTTCATTATATATTTATGTTTAATTCACTTTTCTGTATAGGTGATATATTAATCAGGATTCTCCTGAGAAACACAACCACTAGTATGTATAAATATATAGGAATAGCTTTATTTTAAGGAAGTGGCTCATGCAATTGGGGAGGCTTGGTTAGTCCAGAATCTGATGAGGGAGGCTGGCACACTGGAGACTCAGGGAAGAATTACAGTTTGTCCAAAGGCAGCGAGGCTGAAAACCAAGGGAAGAGGTGATGTTGCAGATTAAGTCTGAGGATAGTCTGCGAAGAAAAGTTAGCCTTTTGTTCTGTTTAAGCTTTCAATTGATTGGATAAGACCCATTCACATTATGGAGGGCAGCTGGCTTTACTTAAAGTCCACTGATTTAAATGTAAATCTCACTGAGTGAAACATCCAACCTGATACTTTCTCCCAGAAACATCCAAAATGATGTTTGACCAAATATCTGGGCACAGTGGCCCAGCCAAGTTGACAAATGAAATTAATCGCCACAGATGGTATATTTCACAATAAAATATTTACATCAATTATTTCCTTCTTCAGAGAGACCTTTATTCCTGGCTAACAGTATTTCCCCATTTCCCCATTCATTTCTCTTCCATTCTCTGCAACAAAAGCTTCTAAACTTTTTCATTGTCTTTAAACCTCTTAACCTTCCACAGTTGATTACCTCTTGCCTATTTCACAGAGAAAATGGACACCATTTAATTACCTCCCCCTCCTTATCTCACTGCTACCAAACCAAAAACTATGCCTACATCTACACCTATATTTTCCTCTTCTCCTTCTTTTACAGGGAAGGTGTATCGTTTCTCCTTTCTGAGGCTAACTATCTCACCTGTGAGCTGAGTCCCATCCTTTCTTGTTGTAAGAATCTTGATCTATGTGTTATTCCCTCTGTGTTGTGTTGCCAACGTCTCTGCTTCGGTAAATTCATTCTAAGCTTCTGCCCTCATTAATGGACCTCACGAACAAATCAAACTCCTCCCATAAAGAGGTATTATCCTTGAAGGTTGTTGTTGCTGTTGTTGCAGTGATGTTTGCTTAGATCCCAAGAGGTTGTCTGTTCTCTTGTTACTTTATTTGCATGTTACTTAATTTGCATGTTGCTTTACTGAACAGTCAAAGTGTTAAGCTTTTTATTTTGTTACCCCTCAGACCTTGACAGACTAGGTATTAGGGACAAGTTCCACCTTTTTGAGGCGTAGAAGTGCTCAAAATAGACCACTTTGATTCAGAATGCTGGTCCTTCTATTTTTATTTGTGAGAATTTGGGCAATTTATTCCTCCTGTTAAGCTTCCAGTTTTTCATCTTAAAATGGGTACACTAGATGTGCCTTCCTCATAGGGTTACTATAAGAGCTAAATGAGAGAAAAGAAAAATATGTATAGTGTCTGACACAGTAAGCAATGAACACATCCTTAGTATTATTTTCCAATATGGATGAAACCATTCTAAAATGATCAGCAGTCTTTTGCTATGAGGCAGGTGGTAGAAAAATCCTTATTGGATAATATTTCTCCTTACTTTCACAAATTAGTGTGGAGGATGGTGGCCTGTAATTCTAATAAACAAATTATCTGCAGCATTTCAGTGATATTTTTACTATACTATAAAATGTTACTACTATTGTGCCACTGATTTGCTCTGTGACTTTAGACATATTTTATCAATCTTGACCCACAGTCTCTTCATTTTCAAAATGTTGGAGATGGGCTAGATGCTTTCTGTGCTTTATTCTAAAGCCAATATGCTGTTTCTATAATGCTTTAAAAAATATATTTTAGTGTTAAGCAATTGTAGCATTTTCCTGATTTTTCTTAATAGTTTTTTCTGTTGGCAATTTATTATTTTATGACCCTTCCTGCATACTATTTTATCATGTTTTATCTTTTCCTCCTACAGTGAAATTTTCTCTCCTCCTTTGATTTAACCATCATTTCCAATCTATCATTTCACCTAATGTTCTCAGCTGTAACATCCAGACTTACTCCTTCCCAGGTTTTAACAGTTTGTCATGGCAACAGGCATCTTAACCTTCCTCTCAGACTGTGGGAGTTCAGTCATTATTTATTCTATATTTTCTTGGATTTTGGTTGATAATCCAGAGGAATATCACACTAACTAGTAAGTGTCACAGAAGATAGATTTCAAGCCAAATTATATACAGTCCCAGTCTAATAGAATCCCTGTCTTCCTATATCCCCTTATTATAGTCTGTTCATTTGTAAAATGTAATAGTTAGTTGACTTTTGCTAGAATTGTTATTAAAGTAAGCTGATAGATGTGTCCTTCCTATTTATGTTATAATGAACACTTATATATTATCAACTCAGTATTCTTCTGTTTTAAATCAAAATAACCTGAAAATGACAACTGCAACAAAGAAATATGTTTATTTTTAGAATAATCTTCTATATTAATATTTATCAGAAATGAATAAACTTCAGATTCTACTACCAGTATTCTAAAAGTATATTAGTGCTAGGCAGGATTGATTCCTTTTCTACAATCACTGAATATGCATGTGTATATTTTATTATGATCAGGTCACTTTCTATCAAAGACACCCATCTCTCAATTATTTCATATTTTATTTTCTTAGGTCTTTGAATTCATTGTTTCAACTATCATTTGGTTAAGTTGCATCTTTCACATATTAATAAATCTATTAAGACAAAAATGCAATCAATATGGTAATCAACTAACGCTGCTTTGGAGTCACTGCTTTCATGTAAGGCATTGTATTTCTAAAAGGCTCATATTAAAATGCAGATGTAGTATCTTGGAAAAATTATAGTTTGGCATTGATTAGTATGGATTGGTTATTTTGATTACCTGTCAGTGATCAAATGGAACATCTGCTGAGGGAAGCAGGGCCGTGTAAGTTCTCGTTGTAGAACTTCGCCCAAGCAAGGGAGGGAAGAATGGAAACACTATAGTAAATTAGGATGCTAGGAATTGAGGAGCATTATGGATGCGCCAAGTTTCCAGAGATAGAGTTGGATTACTATATGAGCTATACTCAGAGGTTTTGCTAAAGCCTTTTTTTCCATTTTGAATTTACTTGTCTAAAACAAAAGCTCAGGCTATTGTTTAATACTTCCTGCTGAAGGTCATTTGAAACTCATATCTCATCTACTCAAATCACCAAATGTGAAATGGAGTCCTGAAATTTTTAAACTATTCCTAAGGTTGTTGTGTTTTTTAAGAACACAAATCACAGAGCCTATAAAACCTCAGTCAAAGACAGTGAGAACTGAAACCATCACATTCCAGATATTTTATCCAGACCAGATACTTTTCATTGACAAGATAAGAGGTAAATGTTTACCTAATAAAAAAAAATTCATTATACCAATATTCAAACCTGTCTTTTCCTAATCAGGATGATTTTTACTAAATGGTAAAAAAAAAAAAAAAGCTCTGATGAGAGAAATTAGAAAAAGTCTGATATTAGTATACTATCCTCTCTAAGAGTCAGAAGCACTAGAACAAAGGGTGCCATTTAAAATCAAAATCATCAATGCTGATTACATGCCTTATGGTCATTATGGATAGTTCTATTTTTACTTTTTTTTTTACCTTTAAGATAAGACATGCTATAATGGTTGTCATTAACTCTTTACTATTTCACTATTCCTCTTCTTTGAAAATTTAAAATAGCCATGGGAAATCAAATAATCTTATCTCATACCCTAACAAACAATAATATTGTTAATGTCCACCACTAAAATCACTTTGATGCATAAGGGCCAAGTGTCATTACATTAAAGTAGGAAAATAGACTTAGATCATATAATTTTTAGAGCAATGTGTGCATGCAAATATTGATTGCTTTAGTGTGAACTTAGTAACCTAATATTGTGGGAAGATGATGAGAGTTGAACAAGAATACCATGAATTTGTCTTACCAGAATTTAGCTCAAGGTTTCTCATTCTCAGCACTACTGATGTTTTGTGCCAGATTCTTTGTTGTAGGGGACAAACTTGTGCACTGTGGGATGCTTAGCAGTACTCATGGTCTTTACCCACATCTCCAATTGTGACAAACAAAAATTTCCACAGATACTGTCAAATATCTACTGGAGGCAAAATCTCCCCCAGTTGAGAACCACTGACTTAGCTGATCCATTTTGAACCATCATCCAAACCCTCCCTTCACTATGGTATCCTCTGCATATTGTTTCTTCTGAGTATTTAAAGTTATGTTTTTATCACAGTATTTTTAAGTGGTCTTAGGCTGAATCACATGTGACTGTTTTCTCTCTCTACATAAACAGTGTATATAGATTTAGATACTTTAGAAGACTTATTTTTTTAACTCCTTCATAATACATAATACACTGCTTTGTGTCAAATGGGATCATCAGAAATGTTGATTGACATTGATAGCAGCTAGTCTTGGGAAATGTAGCGTTATTTCTCCCTGCTTAGTTCAGGGTATTTTACTATTCTGTTTGTTTAATAAATAAGATACCTCCTGAAAATGCAGCTCAGGCTGCAGTTCTATAAAGAACTTTTAGTTTATGGGGTCTTAAAATAGAAATATACCTTAAATTGAGTTCAAAGTCTTTACTCTGAGAAAATCCTGTGTCCTACATGCATAAAAAAAATCATGAATAAGTGAACTGTCATGAGACAGCCACTAATCAATTTTCAGCTTATAAAAATAAAATAAAATATAATAAAAAATCTTGCTCTGCTTTCTCTATTGATATAACCTGACCTTATCATGGATTCTTTAGCCATTTTTAAAGCTTTCAGTGCAAAGGGCTTGGCTTACCATCTGGAGAGGAGAAAGCTGACAAGTTAATCAAGCAGAGTGATGATGTGGTGGCTACAATAAAAAAGGTCAAAATCATGTATTATTTCCTGAAATGTATCTACTGATTTGATGATAATGTCAAGTTCTAATCTTAAAAGGCCATTTAATAGAGTACTAAAAGAATTTTTCTATGGGCAAAGAAATTTTGACCTCATAAAGTGAAGTCTCTGACCTATTAACAGCTCTTGATCTGAAGTCATTTTATTCATTTGTCAATTCATTTACTCCTTCATCCATCCATCTATCCATTCATTTGTCCATTCATTCATTCAACATTTATTAGACACTTACTAGCACTGAACTACGTACTAGGGAAATTGCTCAGGAAAATAAATCATGGTCACTACCCTTGAGAAGCATACTGTCTAGATCAATATTTCCCAATACATGTTCTGAAGAACAATGCTATAAGATACTAGTTATTCACTCCATGTTATTGTTTTATTCCTCCTCTTCTGAATTTTCTGGAATAACTAAAAGGAATCTCAGTTTTCTAATATGCAGACTTGGAAAATGGAAGAGTTCAAAATATCTGGTATAAAACAAAGAAGTTAGAATTCAAATCTGGTGGTACTTTAGCAATTTAGTTGGATGGTGTCCCCCTCATGTAGGGTACAAAATTCACTTAGTGTAAATTAGTAAGGAAACACGACCTTACTGAGATAATCTGGGTAATTCATGTCTCAGAACAGACATGAACAGGTGTGGGCAATTGTAGGAAAATGGATTTTAAAAGAAATCTATCTTCTTTCTGAAAAGGAGGGCAAAGTTTGTCATTTGTAATGTATTTCAGTCAGATTTCAAAGGTCCACTTTATACTTTTTATTTTATTATTTCTTGTATATATATATATTTATTGAAGTATAGTCAGTTTACAGTGTTGTGTCAGTTTCTGGTGTACAGCATAATGCTTCAGTCACTTTATGCTTCTGAAAGTGGGAAAATGGGCCAAATTTTAATCAGTTACAGTCATGATAAACATATTACTTTATAAAAAATAATAGTGGGGTGAGAAAAGTATTAGAAAATATATTGTTTCTTTGTGTGAAAAATAATATTTCAGCAAGTGCTTATCAACTGGAGTAGATTTGGAAGTAAAGTCATCATTTTGTCTTCTCATTAGGTCAGTAGTTCGTTTCCATTTTTATGTTTGTTGAGGTATACAAAACAAGTTAGCAGATTATTTCAATGTAATTTTAGGTATGAATTCATGTTTCACATAGGTACGTACACAAAACACTAAATCATTAATATTGTGGGTGGATAAACTTCAAAAGTTCAGAAATTTCTTTTTGATTAGCAGTTAGATGAGCCTGAAATTCATTAGGAGTTTATCTAAATGGTTTCTTATCTGGAACAGTTGTAAACTCAGAATTTTTTTGTACACAGTGAATAAAAATAGAAAGTTTCCAGTTTTTGGAATTCTACTGGTGTTGGGGGAAAGCTAATGTTTGTAATCATACTAATTGATAATACTGAGTATTTATATAGCATTAGGCACTTCAAAAATAATACTCAAATTATTTCTGTTATGCTAGTGCTTATGGTGATTAAAAATAAATTTTTATATCGTCAATGATACCATAAACTATGCCTGGTTGAAAAGAGTCTTATGGTTTAATTGTGTTCCTGCTTTCTAATTTGTAAGACTGTTCCATCCTAGGAGTTCGTGGCTCTAAACTCTAACCAATCAATTGTCATATATCTATAAGATTTCAGAATAATATAATAAACAACATGGAATTATGAAGAATAATTCATACTGGAACTTTAAAATTTCTGCCTCTTACTGACAAATGACCTTATCAAATAGAATAGAAGTAAAACAGACATTATATTCCTGTCACTCTTCCCAAAATATTAATCTAGTGTATTAATATTCATATGTGAACATTTTTAGATGTAATTTGTTTTTCTTTAAGACTTCAAATTTATCTAATTGTGGATTTTACTTGTAGCAATGTTTTTGCACCAAAGTCAATATATATAGGGTAAGGGAAATAAGACAACACTGGAACTGTCCTTGAAAATCTAGGGCCTGTGTTGATTATACTTACAGTGGGCTACAGTATAATGAAAGTTGTACACTTTGATTGAAGGTTTACTAAATGCCAAGCACTGTGTTTTTATGCATTATCTTTCTTAATGCTCAAAAGAAATCTGTCAGGTAGATACTATTTTTATTTTCCTTTTACTTGGAGATGTTAAATACCTTGTCCCAGGTCTCAAAGATAATAAGTTGTAAAGCTGGGTTTGAACCAAAGTTGTTCTGACTTCAAAGCTCAGGCTCTCGGCTACTAGGTAATAGTGCCTTTTTGAGAATCTTCTAGCTAATGTGGATTGAAAAGGTGGCCTGGAGTCTTAAAATTGTTTAGACTGTAAGTCCAGAAGGACACTTTATTAGCTGGTGGGTCATTATTGATGCTACTCATGAACATTCTGAGTTGAGGCAGTATGATCTTGCAGAAGGGAACCAAACAAATAATCTGTGGTGGGTATACAAACGTTTACCAGAATCTCTGATTCTCTTCTCCTTTTGGGCATATGCCTATTTTAAGTTAAGTATAGTCATATGACTTGCTTTATCTAATGAGATGACAAAAGTGACCCGTGCCATTTCTGGTTAGAAGTGTAAGGTTCTCCATTTTCTCTTTCTTTGCTATAATAATTCTGGAAGCATGTATTTATCATGTTTAGGATGAGGAAGAAAGACCAAAGCAGCCTGAAATACTGAATGACCAAATAGAGGTTAGATGCCCTGGAGATTTTCCCAGACTCAGAGTGGACTTTGTGTGAGTGAGAAATAAGCTTTTGATGTGTAAGCTACTGGAATGTTGGTTCACAGTGTAAACTTGCCTAATCTGATCAAAACACATTCATTCACATGCCTCTAATTTTCATGAGCAATACAGGCTAACTTGTATGTGTCTTAGTTTTTTTGTTTTAAAATTATGATTTCAAGTCTATGCCTTCCTCCTAAGATTTTTTGGGGCAAATCACATGATCACATGAGAGAACATACATGAAAGCTCTCTGTAAACTGCAAGGCAGTATAATATTTATTATTATTAAAGTAGGAATCATGGTTTCTCTTTTACCTTTATTATTTGGTGAGCAGCAGTCAGTGATGTCACTGATTTTTCAAAAGGTAGGATTAGAAGACAAAATGTATTTTTTGGATTTGTAACAAAATGATAAAGTTCAAATGTACATATTGATGCATTTCAAGAGAAAAAATGAGTTGCTTAATACAACATAGAGAATAATAGGATATGCTCAACCGCAATAGAAATTGGAAAAGGAGTTACAGTAGAACCTATAAAGAAACAAAACCCAACGATGACAACAATGAAAAATATTTGTTTCAAAGATAGCATAATATTTTTAAATAGCTAGAGCTACATACATGAGACTTTTAATAACTTTTACAACATGTCCAGCATTTATGAGATTTCTTATTAGTTCTCATTGTCAGGGATGGGAGATCCACACTTTAAGTTAATATTGGGAGCAAAGGGACCAATGTTGCCAGAAATTGAAATGAAATATAAAGAGATAGGAATTAAATTTCAGTCTGTGTTTCTTTGTCTTATCTTCCACCAGTCTGAGGGATATAAAAACAGCTCCTAGTGAAGAGAAAAATGGCCTTTAATGATTTACTACCCATAAACCCCAGAAGTGTCACTATGAACATGGTATGATATATAAGCAAAGATGAATCACAAGCTCTGTACTTTGAATGTCTATAGCCGAGCATCATATATTTAGTCTCTTGATAAAATCTCTTCTGAGAGATAGGGCTACCTTAAACATGTAATTTTCAAAATTCCAGATAATATATGTGACTATTTCCACCTCCCAGAAGTAGAGATTACTTCCTTCACCCCTCCTAATATCAACCCAACATAGTGACTTGTTTCACAGGGATGGCATATGGAAAGTGAAAAATACTAACTTTATAGTTGAACAACCTGGCAAATACTGCCTTAAAAAAACTGGTTTATGTTAATATCACCAGTCATATCATATATACATATATATGTATATGTTATGTACCTCTTGTTATGATGTCATGAGACGGGCACATCACCTCTGCAGTATTCTTCCCCCAAATTCATAATCCTAGTCTAATATTGAGAAGAGAGAACATCAGAAAACCCAAATAAGGATACATTCTACAAAATACATAACCAATTGTCCTCAAAACTGTCAAAGTCATGAAGAACAAGGAAGGAATCTGAGAAACTGTCTAAGACCAGAGGAGACTAAGGAGACATAAATTAAACTACATATAATATTGTTTCCTGGATGGGATCCTAGAATAAAAAAAAGTACACAAAGGAAAAGCTGGTAAGGTCTGCATAAAAGCTGTAGTTCAGTTAATAATATGGAGTCTTTTAAAAAAAGTTTTGACAAATGCATCATAATAATGAAGATGATAGCATTATAGGAAAACGAAACTGAGTGAAGAATATATGGGAACTCTCTTGCATTAGGATTCTCCAGAAAATAGAAACAAGTGGGTATATATGTGTGTATATATATTTTTTTGTTATACAGGCGTACCTCTTTTTATTGCACTTTCCTTTATTGTGCTTTGCAGATCTGCATTTTTTTGAAATTGAAACATTGTGGCAACTCTATATTGAGCAAGTCTGTTGACACCATTTTTCCAGCAGCATTTGCTCACTTCAGGTCTCTGTGTCACATTTTCTCCTTGGGCCTCTCTGTTCCCTGATATACAACAATATTGAAGATAGGCCGATTAATAACCCTACAGTGGCCTCTAAGTGGTCACGTGAAAGGAAGAATCACATGTTTTTTCACTTTAAATCAAAAGGTAGAAATGATTAAGCTTGGTGAAGAAGGCATGTCAAAAGCTCCAGGATAGGCTGAAAGCTAGGCCTCTTGTGCCAGTTAGCCAAGTTGTGAATGCAAAGGAAAAGTTCTTGAAAAAATTAAACGTGCTACCCCAGTGAGCACATGAGTGATAAGAAAGCGAAACAGATTATTGCTGATACAGAGAAAGTTTGAGTGGTCCGGATAGAAGGTCAAACCAGCCAGAACATTGCCTTAAGCCAAAAAGCCTAATCCAGAGCAAGGCCCTAACTCTCTTCAATTCTGTGAAGGCTGAGAGAGGTGAGGAAGCTGCAGAAGAGAAGTTTGAAGCTAGCAGAGGTTGGTTCATGAGGTTTAAGGAAAGACGCCATATCCATAACATCAAAGTGCAAGGTGAAGCAGTAAGTGCTGACGTAGAAGCTGCAGCCAGTTATCCAGAAGATCAAGCTCGAATAATTGATGAAGGTGGTTACACCACTCAACAGATTTTCACTGCAGATACAGCCTTCTATTGAAAGATGTCCTCTAGGGCTTTCATAGCTAGAAAGGAGAAGTCAATGCCTGGCTTCAAAACTTCAAAGGACAGGCTGACTCTCTTGTTAAGGGTTAATGCAACCAGTGATTTTAAGTTGAAGCCACTATTCATTTACTACTCCAGAAATCCCTGGGCCCATAAGAATTATGCTAAATCGACTCTGCTTGTGCTCTGCAAAAGGAAAAACAAAGCCTGGATGACAGCATACCTGTTTACAACATGGTTTACTGAATATTTTAAGCCTACTTTTGAGATCTACCACTCAGATTCTGTTCAGAATGTTACTGCTCATTGACCAATGCACCAGGTCACTCAAGAGCTCTGATGGAGATGTAAAATGAGATTAATGTTGTTTTCATGCCTGCTAACACAACATCGATTCTTTTTTTCCACGGGTGGACAAATCAACATCTATTCTGCAGCCCATGGATCAAACAGCAACTTTGACTTTCTAGTCTTATTATTTGAGAAATACATTTCTTAAGACTATAGATGCCATAGATAGTGGTTCTCTAATGGATCTGGGCAAAGTAAATTGAACACCTTCTGGAAAGGATTCACCATCCTAGATGCCATTAGGAACATTTGTGATTTACAGGAGGAGGTCAAAATATCAGCGCTACCTGGAGTTTGGAAGAAGTCAGTTCCAACCCTCATGGATGATTTGGAGGGGTTAAATACTTCACTGGAGGAAGTCATCACAGATGTAGTAGAAATAGCAAAAGAACTAGAATTAGAAGTAGAGCCTAAAGATGTGACTGAATTGCTGCGGTCTCATGATAGAATTTTAACGGAGAGGAGTTGCTTCTCATGGGTGAGCAAAGAAAGTGTTTTTTGTATGTTTCAGAGATGGAATCTACTCCCTATGAAGATTATTGAAATGACAACGAAGAGCTTAGGAAATTGCATAAAGTTAGTTGATAAAGCTGGGGCATGGTTTGAGAGGACTGACTCCAGTTTTGAGAGAAGTTCTCCTATGGGTAAAATGTTATCAAACAGCATTGCATACTACAGAGTAATTGTTTGTGAAAGGAAGAGAATGAATGTGACAAACTTCATTGTTGTCTTATTTTAAGAAATTGCCACAGCCACCCCAGCCTTCGGCAACCACCACCCTGATGAGTCAACAGCCATCATTATCAAGGCAAGACCCTCCACCAACAAAAAGATTACAACTTGCTGACAGCTGAGATGATGGTTAGCATTTTCAGTAATAAAGTATTTTTTAAATTAAGGTATATACATTGTTTTTTAGACATAATGCTATTGCACACTTAACAGACCACAGTATAGAGTAAACATAACTGTTATATGTACTGGGAAACCAAAAAATTCTTGTGACTCGTTTTTATTATGTTATTTGTTTTATTGTAGTGGTCTGGAACCAAATATGCATTATCTCTGAAGTGTGCCTGTATGTAATATAGTGTGTTGTACTAGTGTAATGTGGTTCCAGTCCATGTCCAAAGGTTGGAGGGGAAAAAAAGCACAAAAAAAGTCAGTCAGAAAGGGGGAAATTCCCTCTTACTCAAGAGAGATTCAGCCTTTTTGTTCTACTCAGGACTTCAAATGATTAGATGGGGCCACCCCCATAGAGGAGGGCCATATGCTTTATTCACTGTACCAGTTCAGATGTTAATCTCATCCAGAAACACCGTCATGGTCATACCTTGAATAATGTTTGACCAAATGTCTGGACACCTCGTGGGCCAGTCAAGCTGGCACATAAAATTAACCATCACATCTCTATAGTACCTTTTCAACCTTTCTGTAAATCTAACATTATGCCCAAACAAAAATTCATCTAAAAATGTCTATCCAGAATGCTTGGTCTCTGGTTATGCAGGGATCAAATTGAACAACTGCTATAAATGCCTTTTAGGTGGCACTTTGATACAAAGTAATGATAACTGCACCTCAAATCACTGTAAGCTGCTTCAGCCCAGTACTCAGTGGTATTCTTCTCTGTATCTCTAGCACCTAGCACAGTCCTTGACAAATATTTTTGAAGGAATAAACATTAGCACTTCATGATAAAAAGTTTCAAGCTGTATTTTCATGGAAATGGGCCAGGAAACTTCCTCTCAACTTCTTCAGAGATTAAAAAAAATGTCTTTCAGATGAGGCTCTTAGAAGGGTTAAAAAACATACCCTCTAATATATCAAGTGCAACAATGTAGAAGCAAGTGGCTGCAAATCACTCTTGGGGGTCTCCCAACATACAGAAGCTGTTCAAGCTGTGCTTCGGTGTTTTATGATGTCAGCAAGGGCCTTCTCAGTGAATGATTACAACCTTGTATTTATTCACTGTCCATCTTTTATCTTATAATGCAATTGCTGTTCCAAGTTGTAAATTTGAACATTCTTATTTGGATCTTTCAGAGCATGTAACCTAGAATCCTGTGAATGTATGATTTTCTGTGTTATTGCAGGATCTTATCACAAAGTACATTCTTTAACATTCTCACATTTGAGCTCATAGGCATATGTGAATGAAATGTGTACATTTGTTTTGAGATTAAAATGTGCAAGAATATTCAGCTTCTATCTTGCTTTATTCTAAAACCAAAACTGAATATTAAATGAATGTCTACATGAAATACAGAATGTATACTCTTAAACCAGTGCTTAAGGCATATACATCATGAATTGTTATAATGATATTTCCCCATGATTTTTTCTTAATTGCAAATAGTTTTGAATGTCTAAAATTATAGCCTTTAATGCAAAGTACTTTTTTTGAACACTTTAAAAATTTTATTTAGAAAGTTGATCTATATTTAAGTTTTAGAAATAAACTGAGATTAGAACAAGAGAGAAAAAGGAAGGCGACAGAGAAAGGTCAGTAAATGTAAGAATAAAGTATCAAGTTGAGATGAGAGAGGGTAGGAAACAGGGGTGTAGTGTTATTTTGACTGAGTTTTGACAAAGAAAATAAATCAAAACTCAATCACTCTTCTGGAAATAGTCCTCAAGATAAAGGCAGAAAACTGCAGACACTTCTCCAAAGTTGAGAAGAAGGGAGATCCTTGCAATTTACCCATTTAATCAAATTGATGAAGAACCTCTTGTCTAGGTCATTATCCTAAGACAACAGTTTAGTCTTCCATCATGTTTGAAGTGGTAGACAGAAATTCTTGCAGGGACGTGGGCACATTTTGCCTATGGGAAAGACCTCCCTCCCACCCAGCCCCATTTTAGAGACTTCAGATGATCTCACTACCATATGTGATGATTAATTTTGTGTCATCTTGGATAGGGCCAGTTATTTAACCAAATACTAATCTAGGTGTTGCCGTGAAGGTATTTTTTTCCCATGTGGTTAACATCTACAATCAGTTGGATTTAGGAGATTACCTTCAATAATGTGGGTAGGCCTCTTCCAATTGGTTTAAGGCCTTAAGAGCAAAAATTGAGGTTTCCCAGAGAAAAAGAAATTCTGCCTCAAGATTGCAGAATTAACTCCTGCCTGATTTTTCACGCTGTTGGTCTGCCTGACGCTTTCATACTTACTTCTCCCACAATTTTGTGAGCCAATTCCTTAGAAATAAATCATATATATATATATAGTATATAATACCTATTTATTCATTTATTTATTAATATTCCTGTTTAGTTTCTCTGGAGAATCCTTACTGATATAC
Organism: Camelus ferus; assembly: GCF_009834535.1. Taxonomy (NCBI): domain Eukaryota; kingdom Metazoa; phylum Chordata; class Mammalia; order Artiodactyla; family Camelidae; genus Camelus; species Camelus ferus. The sequence continues at coordinate 94,381,400 of NC_045732.1, read as the reverse complement.
CATCCTTATCCCAGAGTTTTTAAATAAAGTTAAAACTAAGTAGAAAATAATGATAATAGTGGGGGCAATCAGTCAAATTCTGTATAATCATCTTCTCCTTGTACTTTTCAGCCTTGTCATCAGTTTGTTGGATAGCTGGTCAGTGAAATTAGGAAAGTTATTTTCAAAAGTGCATGAAGTAGAAAAGTCTTAATATAAGGTTCTAATTAGAATGATTGATAGAAGTGTTGCATAATCAGATATAATTGGTCAGTGTTTAGAAGTGCCTTCTGAAAGTCAAGTGCTTTACAAATGGGAAAAATATAAATTCTCTCAAAATCCTTAAATATTTTCAAGATACATATATTTCTCATATAATTATCTAAACTATGCATAGCAGAATTGACAGTAACGTTCTCTATAATGATGAGTATGTGGCTATTGTGTGCTGGAAATGTGAGTAGAATGATGGAGAAACTAAATTGTAAATCTTATTCATTCGGTTAATTTAAATATAAATATAAAAGACATGTAACTAGTGGCTACCACATTGGACAGTATAGACTTTATTATATATATTTCAAATATGAACTTTAAGTTTAAGTAAAAAATAGACATTTGTAGGGTCACAGTAAACTGAGTAATATAATTATGGTGCATTCAGTTTCTTTATTATGTCACATTAAATGTAAATTTCCATTATTATGTTCTCTGAAGATAGTATAGGTACAGGTATAATCTTAAAAAGATTTTGTTCACAATGTGAATATTTTGTACAGCATTTTAAATGTACTCAGTGGTAAGAAGTAGATTGAGTTGATCAAAACTTTTATTTAGAGTGATTTTTTTAATGTCTGATATAGCATCCATCTAAAATAAAGCAGTATATCTTCTCATAACATCTATTTTTTACAAATAACTTCTGTATGCATAAAAATGTCAGGGCGAAATATCATTATTACTAGACAGCTTTTTTTTTAGAGCTTGTGTAGTACAAAATAATAAACCTTCAATTAGACTAGGGATAAAAGGTGGCTTAAGCATGTTGGATCATCCAAACTCTGAAGGGTGTTACTCTTTTACTAAGGAGAAGAAACCACAGCCTTAAGAGCAAAGCGCTTTGGAGTTCAGCCATAAACTCTCCTTTCATATATTCTCATTTGGAAGTGAGCCTTCCAGATTAGCCATATTGCCACAGTGGGGATGTTAAACGTTTATAAAGAAATAGCTCCCCCAAACTTGTCTAACTAGAAATTAAGTTATAGAGTATAATATTTACACAGAGAATCATTTGAACCAATGATGAAGCCACAACTAGAGGTATGCTTTGGGATTTACATTCAAGAACAGCATGCTTATTTTGAGCAAGCTTTCTTTACCAAAAATTTGGACAAATCCAGATGAATTTATGGGGATAATGGACTCTTGCAGAAGTTCTGAGATGTATGCTGGCTGCAAATAAGCATGCTTTCTCAACTTGTCTGTTAGCTCAAGCTACACATTTTAAATGATCAGATGGAATTTCTTGAGATTGTCTGAAGCATTCCAGAGAGGATTTTAAGAATTTGAGGTCATTTGCAACTTTCTTTTATTATGGGTGTAAGTCTTCCTAGAACAATTCAGTCTGTTTTCCAACTCCTGTAATTTCTCTCAGTTTAGTTTCATTCAACATTGGTTGTATATTCAGGGAAAAAGAAGTATAATTATGCATTTCTAGCAGTTGTCTGTAGCCCTGTCCTAACTGCCTTTTACAGAGTAACAGCTCTTTGAAGGCAATGACTAGATCCATTATTTAACAGATAACCTGACCCACTCATACACTGCGATATTTATTTGTTACCAAAGAAAGGCTTTTGATGATAATCAAAAGGTTTTCTTGACTAAATGTGGAAGACTTCATTGGTATCAGTTCACCATATGGAATGGGAATTAGGTTGTCTTTAGATTCAACTCCCATTGACTTCATGTAAGGTTATCACTGAATAAAAACTTCAGAATTATCCTTTTGTGATTAATTTCTGTTTGGGAAAAATCACATCATAGAGCATTTTACCCACCTTCCTCCCTACTGTTCTTTTCCATTTTGGGGGACAGGAAAGATTGAGTTAATGATGTTATTGGGACTAAACAAATTGGATATTTAATGCTTTTCACTTTATTTCACATGACCCTTCAAATGTCTGCTTTGGGAATGAAACTCATCATTCTATGAGTGTAATACAGGAAACATTTTCTTTTTTTTTTTGGTTGCAAACAAAGTTCCCCCAGAACAAGATTTTTTTAATCTTTGGCATTAAACCTGAAACCCATCTGTGTTGAAAATTAATTTTTTGCTTTGGGGCATATTATATTTACATATTTTCTTTTTATTTCACAATATTTAATGTAGTGAGAAAATAGCTTCTTAGGCTAAGCATGGAGTCCAACTCACAGGAGCACAAGGTAGGGAAATCTCTGCAATGTGTAACCACATCTGAGAATATTATTTATTACAATAATCATTTGAAAAATAGCAACTACATAATGATTTGTTCATATTTTTCAAAGTTATATCATCTATATGAAACTTATTTAATAAAGTACTTTGAATTTTAATGAAAAATTGATGAAAATAAACTATGCCTAAAATTATGTATTCTAAACTTTTCATTCAATAAGCAACCTTATAAACCTCAAATTGGTCAGAAACGCAGAGTCCATAATTCTACCTTCTTTCTAAGTTAGGTAAAACTACACAGAATGCTTATCTGCTCTCTTTTTCTTTATTGGTATTGTCATAAACCTGTGGTTTTCAATGGAAAGTGCTTTTGCCCCTGAAGTGAGCATTTCTTTTAGCATTTTCTGCAGGAAGTTTTAATTGTCATTATTAGGGAGGGAGGTGCTACTGTCATCTACTGGGCAGAGACTAAGGGTGCTGATAAATTTCCCATAATGCACGAGACATCCCCAGAGAACAGAGAATTATCCAGGGCAAAATGTTGATAGTGCCAAGGGTGAGAAAAGAAAGAGAAAGGTTCAAGGCAGAAAATCTCATCCAAAAGGAAATTTAGATTGTGTCAAATAATTATACCGTCCATTTCTGTATTCAAATACCAGGTCCTGTCATAAACTGACCCATAGGCTTCTTTATTCAGAATGATAGAAGTGTTAATTATCGCTACAATGGCAATCATAAAGAGGTATATAAACATATCAAATCAACACATTATATACCTTAAATTTACACAAATGTTATATGTCAAATATATTTCAAAAAAAGGTCAAACTAAATGAGAACTTTAAAAATATGTAAAGAAAAAATAAGAGAAAATGAAATGCTTCTTAAGAAATTAAAAAAAACAAAAACAAAACCCTCAAATCTGGAATACCACTGAAACACATGGAACATGAACCCAGAAGGATATAGTGCTTCTTAAAACTCTGATACGTGACCTGTCTATACACCTATTGCCTAAGGATGATTTGTATCATGATGATTATGAAGGAAAGGTTAAAATAGATTATTTGTATTTAGTTTTTACATCAAAGGCCACAGAAGGCGCCCAGGTCAGATTGAATCTCTTTCAAATTCTAGCTAAGGCATTAATTAGTTATGTGACTATAGGGAACTTACTTAGCCTTGCTAAGTCTTAAATTTCTTATCTGTGAAATGGGATACTAATAATTACTGAATAGAGTCATTGTAAGGATTAAATGAAATAAGTATAGAAGAACCAAAAGAGTAGTTGCTGACATTATGATACTAACTTTACGTCTTATTGACTGGCAGCCCATGTATAAAAAATATAATTATTAGTATATTAATATTAATATATTAATTAGAATATATGACTGATGAATCCCCATCATCACAAATTGTGCCAATAACAGTGAGGGATGTACTTATCTTTCTATTCTTCTTATCACTTTGGAAACTCTATCTAAATTTTCTACTCCTATCATCATATTTTTTAGCATTACTGCTTTGTAGTTTCCCACAGACAGTAAATGACTGTATTTCAGCTTCCCCCACTGAATATGTACCATTTGTCATAATCTGCATACTATATTTATATAAATTTGAATGATGTCAACGCTAACATCACATGGACCTAAGGCTTTCCAGAGATTTAGATTCACTGATACAAGAACACTGAATAAGGAACTACAGCATATAATTTCCCCATGGTATTCAGATATACCAGAAATATCAAAAGATGCATACAGATTTCAGTAATAAACAAAATAAAAGCTGGAAACAAAATATACTTGACCTATAATGGAATTTAGCTTCTTAGAATTTTAATAAATTTATTTATTAAATCTTACTTAGAGGGCATTTAATTAATTCTAATTTCAGAAAACATTCTAATTTCAGATAAATCACTGTAAATTAAATAACTTGCTGCTTTATAGACTGTTATGGACTGAATGTGCCTCCTCAAAATTTATATATTGAAGCCCTAACCCATGTGATGGTATTAGGAGGTGGGCCTTTGGGAAGTGATTCGGTCATGAGGATTGAGCCCTCGTGAATGGAATTAGTGCCTTGTAAAATAAGCCCTAGAGAGCTCCCTTACTGTCTTTCCACCATGCAAGGATACATGGAGAATTCAGCAGTTTGCATCTTAGAAGAGAACCCTCTCCAAAACCCAGCCATGCTGGCACCCTGAATCTCAGGCTTTCAGCCTCCAGAACTATAAGAAATAAATTTCTGTTGCTTATAAGCTGCCCAATCTACAGTACTTTGTTATAGCAGCCCAAAGTAAGAGATATTTTCAAATTACAATGAAATTAATGAACAATACTTTAGAAGTCACAGTATATGAAAAATTGCTTAAAAGAAAATTCAAAATGTCATATGTAATAGTGATAATAATAATAACAACAATAATAATTATGTATATTAAGTCAGTAACGTAACTCATTTTCAGTAATGGCCACCATTTTAGTTATGGGAAGCGGTTGCCCTGAATTTGACCATTGCACTTAAAAAAAGTGAAATATCATACAGCTACCGTGAGCTAAGCTACATAATCAGATTATCTTTCAAGTGCTGATTATTGTAGAATGTTTTCAAGAACATTGAATGAGGATATACTTGTTAAACTAAAAATGTGGAATTGACAGAATTAAAGCTCTTTGATCTTTGAAGTTTCCAAAATCTCTCAAGCTTCTTGTACATGTAAAGGGGGAAAAAAAAGCCTGAGCAACAAGATAGCCTTTATTCTGGAATTCTTTAAAAAAAAAAAATCGTGTTGAAATGTTTCTTGTGTTAGTAAAATTTCATTTTTAAAAATGTTCTTTAATATTTTATGAAACTTGAAAAGTGGATACTGTTGGTCCAGGATCAAGTACATATTTAATAAAGACATTGTACTTTTTAAATAGGAAGAGGCATTTGTGCTTACTCTTGCTCTCTTGTTCTCTACTTAATCTAGGCACCAGGAAGGACAATATTCTCTCTTCAGGCTATAATTTCTTATAAGGATATTTCACCATATAGTTTCTTATATGTTAACAGGAGCCAGGTATTGATGAAGTTATAGATGTGCATAATGAGTAGAGCATGACCTGGCAGTCATTTTTTTCTGCTAAATGCCTATGATACTGTACCTGCCATGAATATAAGGGAAAAAAATATATAGCTATGTCTGGGTTGAAGCAGGCCTTTAAGTATGTACCGTGGGTTTAACTTACCTTGAATTTCTGATTTGCAGAGATATAAAAGCATCTCTTGGTGACACTGATAGTATTTTGAAAAACATATATTTGTTGCACTATCCAGATTGTTAAAAACACACTTGGTCAAACCTTAAATGCAGTACAAATCTTTAACTTCAAGTGGAGGAGAGTAGCAAAAGTGTGTATCTTAGGAAATAATTTGCGTCTCTTTTATTTCTTTAAAAGTCAGAGAAGTTTGATGACCAGAGAATTAAAATTTAACATAGCTGTTTTTTTTAATCACATTTTCCTCAGGCCTTTTCTCAGAAAAACAAATGATCTCAATATGTTAAAACTACACAATTTATTTCCAGAATGATTTTCATAATTAATTCCTAATTTAAATTTATCTCATGATCTCTAAATCTTTGCAAATGCACACCTTTCAGTATACAGTTTAAGGAAGAATATGAAATACCTAAGGGCTAAATTTTCTAATGTGTTCTATATTTGTGTCAAATAGTAATTTACATGAACAACCAAGTTAGGTATAATGTATAGGAATAATATACACGTATAATTAATATATAAATAAATAATACTCTAACATCAGGCATATCTGTAGGATAGAATTTTTAAGGTGGTTCCACTCCATAATGAAAATGCCATTCTAATTTTGAAACTTCATCCATGTTCCATAAATCTTTGCATCATAGTCTGGCTTTGTCTACTTCTATAGATTTATTACGTACATACTTTCTATGCTTTTGCCATACTGGTCTTTTTTCAGACTCTTGCTTGCTTTTGCCAGAGGGTGGGGAACATTATTCTCTCCATTTTTTACTTGGTTAACTCCTATTTATTCTTCAGATCATGACTCAGTTATCCTTCTATCAGTGAAGCCTTCCTGAGCTTCCTGTCCAGGTTAAATGCTATTACCTCATTTTTTTCATAGCACTTATTCAGAGCTGAAAAATTTCCGTTTTTAAAATAATTTTCTATACGTCCTTATCTTCCTTACTATTCTCATGTGTACCATGCTATAGGGATTGTGGTGGATTATGTGCATACAGTATACTGCCTCACACATAGTAGGTGTTTTATATATATTATTGAATGAATGGATTAAACTTGAAGCTAAATGTCCATACTAAGTTCACTTCCCTGCCAATTCTCATGGACATTTTGTGTTCTCCAGCAGATTACACAAATCTCTGAGTGCTAGAATTGTGTAATATTCAGTTTTTTTTTTTAAACTCTCACAGTGCCAAGCATGGTACATTATATATAGAAGCTATTTGATAAAAGTTTATTACATGTCAAGATGGTGTGAATAAGTAAAAGTTGTATGGCTTAAAGTTTATATATTTAACTCACTTCATATCATTTAGACATGAAAATCAAGAAAAATAATCTTTATACTAATTTTTACCCCCTTTTTATTTATTTCTGGTGTCCCCTTGTTTAATATAAAAATAACTGTCAATGGAGTGCTAAGTAAGGGTAAGTAAAAAGAAATTCTCATGATTTCATATTTTCTCAGATAAGAGTAGTCTGTCTGTCTGTCTGTCTATCCATCTATCCATCCACCCATCCATCCATCTATCCATCCATCTCTATAACTTACTTTTGAAGAAGGCACAATCAGCAGCTGTCTAGGGGGAATGTGTGCAAGGGGACTTCAAAAATACCTAAATACAATATTGTGCTCCCTCTCTAGTATGGCCGCAGTATCTAAGATTCTCAAAGTAATTTCTCATTTCATTGGGTAGCCAAAGACTTCTGTTAATGGGATATCAATTTTGTTATATGAAGTTACTACGCTAAGCGGTAGTGGTCATTTATCCTTGATTTGGGTTAGTGTAACAATAAGCCAATGAAGGAGTAAGTTTTGATGAAGGTGAAGAGATTGGCTAGCATGTGACTAATGTCACACTTTTCAGGATGTAGCATGGTTTAGAGAATGAAAGACAGAGAAGGCAGAGGCAATAACTAGGAAGCATTTGGCTGGAGGAGAAACAATGAAAGGGAGAAGTATAAGCACAAAATTTGGAACTGTGAGCTAAGGAATTAGAATTCTAGTTCTGTAATGTCCTAAATCTATGACTTTAGGAGAGTTATTTAAGTTTCTTAAAATCAGTTTATTCAATATTAAATGTTGTACAAACACATTTAAAATTATTTCTGTTATGTAGCAAGTGCAGTAAGTGTTAAGTTAACCTGAAAAAAATTTCATCTATTTTACAATTTATCAAATGCATTAGTTATTCCTAGATCGGTTCAAGATAATGTTGGGCAGCAACATTTCTTAACTAATTTTAACCCTGACTAGGCTCATTGGACGGTATTTCAAATATGCAAAAAATAGTCAAGAATCTTTGAGTGCTTACTGTGTACCTCATATAAGGTACTGTGAAAAGAATGAGACAAGATTCCTCCCTATGAGGAACTTAATGTGTACTTGATGGGCATGGAGAAATAATTCACATTTATTTATTCAACAAGGGTTTACTGAGTTCTCTAATTATACCAAGCATAATTTAAGCAGTAGGGACACCAGTATGAAACAAATCAGACAGTGTAAATTTAAAGTGTAAATTTTATGGAGAAAGCAGATAACTGTATTAAAAAATAAATATGTAACAGCCAAGTGGAGATATGTAGTATGAAGAAAAATTGAATAGGGAAATGGAAATAGAGAGTGACAATGGAGTGATTTTATATAAGGTGGTCAGAGACTGCTTCAGTGTTAAGAAAGAATTCGAGCTGACATCTGAAGAAGTGAGCAAGTAAGCCACATGAATATCTAGGGGCAAAGAAGTCACGCAGAGAGAAAAACAGTACAAGTGTCCTAAAAGCGGGTACATGCTTGGCATATTCAAGGAACAACAAGGAAATTATTGTGGGTGGAATGAAATAAAACAAGGATGAGTGGTAAGAAATGTGGTCAGAATGGTAGCAGAAGGGCAAGGTCATATAGAGTCTTATTTAAGTTATTTTATAAACCTGAGACCATCAGGGTTCATTAGGTGTTGAACACATAATCCAACATATATTTTGTAAGCATCACTTTGGCTGCTGTGTGTAGAATAAACTGATGGTGGAGCTAGGGTGAAAGCAGCTACCAGTTGAGAAGCTATTAATTAGTCCATACAAGAGAATGATGGCGACTTGGACTACGGTAGTTAACGTTAAGTAGTGAGAAGAGTTAGTTTATAAATATACTAAAATTACAAACTTCATTTGTTGTTGGACTGCCTATGGGATCTGACAGAGTCAAAGATGACTTACAGGTTTGCCATTGGGGGTGGGGGACATCAGATATTTGGATTTACATATACTGTTTGTGATGCTTATCAGGCATCCAAACAGTGATATTTGGATGGCAAATAAGCACAAGAAAAATTCTCAGCATTATTAACAGGGAAATGTACACTAATGCCACAAGATTTTACCATATCATCCCTAGAATAGTTAAAATTAAAACCAATGATAATATAAAGTTATAGCAAAAATGTACAGCAACTGGGACACTGGTATATTGTTTGTAGGAGTTTAAAATGGTACAACTACTTTGGAAAATAGTATGCCAATTTTCTATAACTTAGACATATATTTATCTTATGACCCAGCATTATGGCTCTTAGATATTTACCCAAGAGAGATGAAAACATATGTCCACAAAAGACCTATGTACCAATATTCATAACAGCATTTTTCATAAGAGCTAAAAAATGAGAACAACTCAAACATCCATCAATGGTTAAACAAATTGTGGTATATCCAGAGAATACAGTATTATTCAATATTAAAGAAAATGAATTTCTATTGCACACAACAGCATGGAAGAATCTTAAAATTATTATGCTGAGACATTAAGGAATACATATTGCATGATCCCATTTGTATGAAACTAAAACAGGCAATACTAAATTATAATGTTAGGAAGCAGATCAGTGGTCCACCATCCTGCTTTATCTGGCACTGAGAGGTTTCCCAGAATGCACGAATTCTAGTGCAAAACCTAGGACAGTCCCTGGAAAACGAGAACAGGTGGTCAACTTTTAGGGGTGATTTGACTACAATGACTGAGTGGAAAGGAGCCCACAGGAACCTTCTGGGGTTGAACAGAATGTTTTATCTGTATGTTGTGGTGGTGGTAACATGGATATGTTCATTTGTCAAAGTCCATCAAAATACATACTTAATTGTGAGCATCTTATTGGATATAAAGTGTATATCAGTGAAGCTTGTTAAAAATAAATACAATCGTTTAGTGGTAAGTTATATAAAGTATAACTTTTAAAACACATGCACTTGTATCTTCATTGTTTTTTGTCTCAAAAGAAGTGGTTAAATAAATACTACTGTATGACTGTTCCTGAAGTGACTCTGATGCTAGACACTTACAAAATCACAAGATTTCTGTTAATTTAAACCCCTGAATGATTGTTAGGGGTCCCATAGAGGCTTAGATTGACTGAATACCATTAATGCATTTTATCATGTTGATGATAAAACCATATCTAGCCCATATTTTAAAATTTGTCTGGATAAATTAAAAATTGTTTATAGAGTGTAACAAAAGGTAACCAAACATGAAATATTACTGAGATATGATCACACTGTATTTATAAATATATTTCAAATTGAATACTCTGGAAAGGTAAATTCAGACCATTGAGGAAAGCTAAATTATCAGGAACATTTCCCCCTTCATATTAAAATAATGTAAGTGTAACCAGAGTCAACCCTGGATAACTCATGATGAATAATGTAGGCAAATGCAAATGACAAATTATTCACTAAAGTTAGATTTTTTTTTGGCTAATGACAGGGAAGAAAGTTGAAATAAAGTCAGCTATGCTGTGTCCTCCTTTCATTTACCTTATTTACATTAACGCCTGTATTTCTGATTTTGTTTTGCACAAAATATGTTAATGGTAGTGTTCTGAAAGTAGAAGCACTGTGATCTAGTGTGAACAAAATATCTCCCTAGTAGCCCCTTATTTCTGCATCAAGTCAGGTGCAGTTACGAGTTAAGTTAGATTTAATTTTATGCCCTATCTGGTCACGTCATTTTGAACCATATTTACTTACTCTGCATAACCTGTCATCATTTACCTTGCAGTTAGGGTTATAACCCTAAGGTTTAAGGCCTTCTGTTTATGCCCTGTAAACATATCTCTGCCCAACCCCTCAACCTGTCTGTCTTCTCTATGGAAATGAGAATAATATAATCTAGCTTTTAGGGTTGCCATGGGGATTGAACAAATACGCTAATTTGGAATCACCTGCTACATAATTACCTGTGAGTTTCTTTATCCCTCCTCCCTTTCTGGACGTATATGCCTCTGTCACATAAAACTATATCTCTAAATCTGTATATCTGCAACTTTATCTATATAGGAAGTATTGCTCTTTTGAATGGGACATTATAATGTGATAGTTAAGAACACAGACTCTAGGACCAGACTCAATTAAAATTCCACTCAGTCATCTACTAGCAGCATGACCTTTGGCAAATCTCTTTTAAGTTTTCTGTTCCATAGTTTCCTCATTTCAAAAGTGAATATAATAGTAACACCTACACATAAGATTTTGTGACTGTTATATGTTGTTATATGCAGAGCATTTAGAATAGTACCTGGCACATGGTAAGCTTAAATTATAGAAGCATTGGTTATTGTCCCTAGAATGTAAGCTTCATGAGGGTCAGGTTTTTATCTCTTTTGTTCATTGCTGTATTCTTCTATTCCTCTCCTAAGGATATACTCTATTTTTCCTGATTTCTGCCAGGAAATTCTGTTCCAGAATTATTCCAACTGCCTCTTCAGTATCTCTCATTGGATATCTCATAGGCATTTCATACTTATCATGGCCAAAATACCACTCTTACTGTCCCCTAGCCTCTTCCTGCCTTGATACTCCTTGTTTTAGTAAACAGCACCACAATTCACTTAGTTGCTCAGGCCAAAAACTGGTAGTTATCCCTGATTTCTTTCTTTCCTTTATACATTATTTTTATCAGGAAGTCATGTCAGCTGTAACTTTAAAATATATCCCAAATCCAGTTAATTCTCACCTTCACTTGTCTTATCCTGGTCTAAACCACCATCATCTCTCATGGACTGTAGCATTGTAACATAACAAACGTTTCTACTTCCTCTTTTGGCCTCCTACAGGGTAATCTTTTCTTTAGAGTAAAATCAGATCGCATCACACCTTTGCTCAAATTTGCCAATGAGTTCTAGTCACATTTAAGATAAAATCCACTCTTGTTTTCACAGACTTTAAGGCTGAACCTGATCTGGTTCCTGGAGAGTACTCAAGCCTCATATGTGACTACTCTTCCCCATGTTCACTCCTCATTGGCCACAGTGTCTTCTTGTCCTTCCTCAAGCAAAGTTCATTTGCATCTAATGGCATTTGCATTTGCTATTTCCTATCCCTAGAATGCTGCTCCCCAAGACCATCATATAGCTCACTTTATTCCTTCATTTAAGTTTCTACATAAAATGTAGAAAGGCCTCAGAGAGACTTTCTTTTCATTCCTATCTACAATACCCCACCTCTAAATAATATATTGTATATGGTAGGAGAAGTAAAAACATGGATTTCAAAGGTGTTGATAATTTTCTGTTATTTAAACTTAGTGGTAGATATGCAAGTATTCATTTTTTATATATATATAAGCATACATATGTATATATATTTATAACTTTGTATGTAATAAACATTTCATAATAAAGTTAAAATAAATAAAATAGTCCCATAACTATTTCCATTTACCATGTTTTATTTTTATTAAAAACAGTGATCACTACTTAAAATGATATCTCCATGTACTTTATTATGTGTGGTCTGTCTCCCACACCAGAATGTGTGTTTCATGAAGACAGGGGTGTTTTTTGTTATTAGTGCTATATCCTAATGACTATCACATTGCCTGACAAATGAGCAGGAGCCCAACAAATATTTGTCGACTGGATCAAGTAATACAGCCCTTGAAAGGGATTTGGTGAGAAATTCTGAGATTTTAAAATATCCTCTACCATTTAAAATCTGTAGTAGACACTTGGTTGTCTGCCGAGATTTATTACTCTTTTCTCCAGTTCTAACAGCCCAGAATTTTTTTCTAATCATACAGTTTGGTTGGATTAACCTCATTTCATGTTCTGTGGATAGGCTTTAATTGGTATAAGTCATATATTCTACTCACAAGCTAGAGTGATTTGTTCAAGGATAGGAACGTGACATTAGTTATGACCATCAGGGCAACTAAGTCTAAATTCGCAGATGTATGTTTGATCTATGAGAAGCAAACTCTTTCTTGCTAATTAGGAAAAAGGTAACACATGCCTGAAGCTTCTGGCATGAAAGAAACTGCACATATTTAAAGTATACAATTTTAAAAGTTCTGACATATGTATATAGTTATGAAACCATCACAACAATCAAGAGATATATCTATATAAAGTATTCATCACCTGCAAAAGTTCCCTTGTGCCCCTTGCTAATTCCTTCCTCATGTTCTCAAGCATCCACTGATCTACTTTCTGTCCCTATAGATTACTTTGTATTTCTAAAATTTTAGATAAATGAACTCATATGGTATGTACTCTTTTATCTGACTTTTTCCACTCAGCATTATTATTTGAGCCTCATCCTTGTATTTGCATGCATCAAGAGCTCATTTCTTTTATTTCTGAGTAGCATTCCTTTGTACACATATACGACAATTTCTTTATCTTTTTTCCTGCTGATTGATATTTGGTTTGTTTCTATGTTTGAGGCTACCACAAATAAAACTGCTAGTAACATTCATATACAAGTCTTTGTATGGATATATGTTCTAATTTTTCTTGGGTAAATACCTAGGATTGAAACGGATCAGTCACATTGTATACGTATGTTTAACTTTTTAAAAAACTGTTTTCCAAAGCTCCTGTGAAAGTTACATTACCACCAGCAGTGTATAAGAGGTCCATTGCTCTCCATCCTAATAATGTTTAGCATATTTTCCTGTGCTTATGTACCATACAAATATCTTCTTTAGTGAAGTATCTGTTCAAATATTTTTGTCCATTTTACTCATTACATTGTTTATTTTCTTAGTATTGAGCTCTGAGAGTTCTTTATATATTCTAGACACAAGTCTTTTATCAGATATATACTTTGCAAATATTTTCTGCCAGTCTGTGGCTTTTCATTACATTCTCTTAACATCATCTCTAAAAGAATGTGAAATTTTAGATTTTCATGAAGTCCAATTTATCATTTTTTCTTTTATGAATGGTTTTGAGACTCATATTACAAAACATTTTTCCAACCCAAGAATACTGAGATTTTATTTAATGTTTTATTCTAGAAATTATATTTTGTAGTTTTACATTTGGTCTGTGATTCATTTTCAAATAATTATTGTATGTAGTGTAATGTATGAATCAAAATTTAGTTTTTTCATTGTGGTATACAATTATTCCAGCACAATTTATTGAAATGACTATCCTCTTTCCATGAATTGACTTTGCACCATTGTCAAAATCATTAGTCTACATATGTGTGGATACTTCTCTGGATTATATTCCATCACATTTATCTATTATGATGCCAATACCACAGCACTTTAATTGCAGTAGACTTAAATTAAAAAGTATGAGCCCTCCAACTTTGTTCTTTTTCAAAGTTGTTTGGCTATTCTAGGTTGTTTGCATTTTCCATATAAATGTTTAGAATCAGCTTGTCAGTGTCTTCAAATAATGCCTACTGGTATTTTGGTAGGGAATATGTTGAACTTAAAGATGAATTTCGGGAGAATTGACATTATAGTAATATTGAACCTTCTGACCCATGACCAATGCGTGTGTCTACATTTATTTAGATCTTCGTTAATTCCTTTCAGTAGTGTTTTACAGTTTTTCCAGTTTAGATGTCCTGTACACCTTTTCCCCCAGAGGTATTGCTAAGTGTTTATTATTTTTCGGTGCTATTGTAAGTAGCACTTTAAAAATATTTCAATTTCCCAATATTTGTTGCTAGTATATAGAAATGCCATTGCTTTCTTTATAATTGGTTTTATATCCTGCCACATTGGTAAACTCATTTATTAGTTCTAGTATCCTTCTATAGAGTCCATAAAAATTTCTACATATGTGATCATGTTGACTGCAAATAGACAGATTTATTTGTTTCCAAAATGATGCCTTCAACTTTTTTTTCTCAATTGCCCTGGCTAAAGTGAAATTTTGAGAAGTCATGAGAGTAGACATGCATGTCTTGATCCTGATATTAAAATGTAATCATTCCATCATTTACAATTAAGTATAATATTAGCTCTAAAGTTTTCATATGTATTCTTTATCAGGATGAAGACGTTCCCTCCTATTCCTAATTTTCTAAGAATTTATAAAGAAATGGATGCTGAATTCTGCCAAATCTGTTTACTGTATCTATTGAAATGATCCTATGGCTTTTCTTATATAATTTTATAATATGATATATTACAATAATTAATTTTTGAATGTTAAAATAACCTAAGATAAGCCTCATTTGGTCATAAGGTATCATCCTTTTTATATATTGCTGATTTGATTTGCAAAAATTTTGTTTAAATTTTTTGCATCTATGTTTCTGATGGATATTAGTTGGGAGTTTTCTTGTAATCTCTTTATCTGGTTTGGATATCAAGGTAATGTTGCCTGTATATCATGATTTGAGAAGTATTTCCTACTTTTCAAGTTTCTGGGAGAATTTTTGTAAAGTCAGTATTATTTCTTCCTTAAATCGTTGGTAGAATTCATCAGTGAAACCATCTGGTCCTAGTGTTTTCTTTGCGGGAAAGTTTTTAGTTATAAATTCAATTTGAAAAATAGATTGGACTATTCAGGTTACTTATTTGTTCTTGAGTGCGTTTTGGTAGTTTCCATCTTTCAAAGAATTTGTCCATCTAATCTAAATTTTCAAATTTACTGGCATAAAAATGTTCATGAATTTCCCTTACTGTACTTTTTAATGCCTCTAGAGTTTTACTGATGTAACTTTTCTCATTCCTAGTATTGAAAGGTTGCTGTTCTCTCTCTTTTTTTAATCTTCTCATTAATCTACTATAAGTTGATCAATTTTGTTTCTTTTAAAAAACAGAATTTTGACTTTCTCTTTCTTTTCCTGTGTTCTCTTTCATTGTTTTCTGCTCTGTTCTTCATTGTTCCTTCTGTTTACTTTTAAGTACTCTTACTTTTCTTGTTTCTTTTGGTGGAAGCTAAATTAATTAATTTGAGATTTCTTCTTTTCTAATGTAGCTGCTTAGTCCTACAAATTTTTGCCTAAGTACTGCTTTTGTACCATTGTAAAGTTTTTGATATGTTTTCACGTTCATTCATTTTATTCATTAATTATTTTAGCTTAGCACTTTCAAGAACTTTGATTATTTCTTTTACAATGAAGTTTGTTCTTTTTGAGGCATACTGTTGCCTGTAAAATTACTCTAATTGCATTGTTTATTCTTTAAAATTTTTATTCCATTTTTCCAATAAATTTTATTGCCTGAGGGTTACTTTTTAAAATTTGGTGATTCTTCATTTCTCTTTGTACATTGTATTGAAACTATTTAAACTCACAACCTACTTAGCCTAAAAGTGAACACTGGATCAACTGTTTAAGAATACAGGGTTTGATTTAGAAGTCTGTCTCAGATGACTGAGGCAAGTGGCTTGGACATTTAGTTAGTTGTACAAAATGTATCCATAGGTTGTTTAAGTAGAGACATTTCCTTTTTTTCCCCTAGAGAATTCCCTTGCTTCACCAAGCCCATCATCCATTTTTGGAATCTCTTGAGTCAGAACTATAATTTCACACATTCTTTAACAGAACTATATCCTAGAATCAGGTGTTTCTTTTGTTTCTTACTCTTCTTTTCAGATTATGTCAGGCTCCATTCGCTTCTCTATTAGATTAATTACTCATGCCAGAAGCCCTTTATTTAAAATGTAGCCTGATGTTTCTTTATAAATATAGCTAACTGAATATGTCTTTATCTTTTCTTCCCTCCTGTGATCTAACCAGAATGATAGTGAAGAAATTTTTTAAAAGTTTTAAAGTTACAAGGACAAAAGGGGAGATGATGAAAACAGACAAAAAGGCTAATATAATATAGTTTTGGAAGATGGAAAATGGATTGGCAAGTGGTAATTGGTAGGTTTCTATTTTCTCTACTGTAAGTGCTTGCAAAAGTGGGAGTGTTGGGGGGACACAACATGAATTTCCACTCTTGAAGCCTCAGAAAATCCAAGAATTGGTGGCATCAGGTAACTTTCAAGGCAGGAGGAAAATGGGACTAAAAACAGATGTAGTTAAAATTATATATGGAATGCTTAAATTCCAGATCCCCTTTCCAAACCAGCTTAAGGGTGAGTGTCAGACCATCACTTCTTGTTGGAAAAGAATTTTAGTATTAGGTAAAATTGAACAAGTGAGGCTTTGTCCTGGAAAACGCCAGGCCCAGCAGACAGGAATGACACCTTAGTTAAAAGAGAGATCTTATGAAATCCTACATAACTAATTCTAAGATCCATCCCTGCCTCCCACTTATTCCCCAGGCACTGGAGGTCCAGCGAATATAACTCACCCCTATCAGAATAGCTGGGGAGACTATTCCTTTGAGAACTCTGACTAACCTTTGAAAAACTTGCAGATGTTAAAACTTTGGAGTAACCATATGACATTACTAAATCCCCACACAATCACTCATTGAAAGATCCACCTTCATATATTAAGTTTCCAGTCAGCTTTTTCATATTTGTTTTTAAATATGACTGAAGAAACATTACATTTTGGAAGTAAGCTTTCATCTGTTAAAAAAAAAGTAACAAAATGCAACTGAGTAAATTTGAAAATCTAATTGGTTTTATTCAAAAGTTCATGAGTTGGGCAGCATCCCATCTAGCAACTAGAAAGGAGCTGTGAGGAGCTGTACAAAATGGGAGGCTTTTATAGGCAGAAGTGGGTGGGAAAAGGAAGTTTCTAACAGAGAGTGGATTATTTCAGGCAAGGTCACCTTCCTTTAGGGGAAAGCAGTGGAGTATATTTTGTAGATTCCCTCACTAGTGCTGATCAGGTAATTCCAGACTGACTGGTTAAAGGTCACATTCCTGGGAGAGGCTGCATATGCATTTACCTTAGATAATAAGTTTTGGTTTGCTGTCATAGGGCAGGTGACTTCATTTTGGGCCTGTTGTTCCTTTTTTAAAAACATGTCTTAAAATTTCAGAGAACAAAATAAATTACAATAGAAAATTTTCTACTTTGCTTATTGTATTTTTATTTTCTTTCTTCTTATGGTGTTATAGATAATTCTCTTTAAATATTTTTTGGTAATTTCATTTGGATTTTTAAGGAAAATCAACAGTAGACATATGCTCATGATTCTATTTTGATCAGATTATCCATATAGTCTCTTTAATCTTTGAAAATTTCATCATCTATTTCTTATGTGTTATAATTTAAGATTAAATATACTTCATGGTATTTTAATCAAATACATATTGACAATTAATTCTTTTCAACTTACCTTTGAGTTTTTAAAACATTATGTAATAGTTTCTCTATAAGTCACTTTACTTATTCCTTTTTCTTCTTTCATGTCCTGATTCTTTCTCTTCTTAATACTGTAAGTCTTAGGCCTTCTGTGATGACCCTAAGCAAAAGTTACCTGACAGAGATTTTATTCCTTTTCTTTCTTTCTGCCATTTTACTATAAAACTCACTCTACCATAAACTGCTTTTTGAACATGAACAGATTTGGGGAATTCATTTTGCCATCTTACTAAATTATACTGACCCAGTTTCACTATTCATATTTGAATTTCACAGCAGGCTTTTCTTGAGATTTTTTGCCCAGCTTTTCTTCTATTTTCACAACAGAATTTTAAGGCCCGAGGTAAGAAATCTAAACAGTGTGTTTTCTTAAGATGTGAATTCTGAGGAAACTTCCTGTGGTACATCTCTTAGAGTTTTTACTAATGGAAAGTGGCAGAAAGAGAGAAGAGGATAAATGACAAAAAAGAAATTGAAGCAATCAGAGATAAAATGAAGTAATTTTTCATCATGCATCTAGAAGAGAATGAGACCAAAAAGTTAAACAAGACATTTTCCCTGCCCTCAATAAGCCTTTATTTGAGGGGAAGACAGATTTGTACATAGTTTGAAGTATTTGGAAATGTACAAAAAAGATGATGAGAATGGTGGCATTTTAGCGACATCCTCAAAAAATTGAGTAGTATATGTTAGACTCAAAGCCAGAAGAGAAACCTAGGTCAATTGATCTCCAGAAAAAAAAGTTACTCAGATGACAAGGATTTCTTAACTAAATAAAAGTGTAGTACCATCTTAGATTTTACCACTATGCAATTATATGGTGGCCTCCCCGTAATAGTGGTAGCATATGTGATCCCAAAGCAAATTATATAATTGCAAAGTTCATTTAACACCTTGGGTGCCCCATTATGATGTTAACTCAAGATTACCATGATAAAAGATGATATGGTGTTGTAAAGTTGTCACTTTGTTAGGAAAAAAAAACATTATTAGCTCACCTAAATGGCTAATTGCATGTTTTAGTCTTGGATGTGGATCCAACATTTTAACTAAGATTTACCCTTTTAAACTCATTAGAAAACCTTCTACTGTTATTTTACTCTTGTTTTCAAAAATATGAATTAAAAAATTGCATGAACTATCAAACCCCAGATGACATAGTGTGAAAAGTTCTTATATTCTTGAAACTGTAACTATAAGATATAGCCAAGGAATTTTTCTCACCATCTCCCTCCACTGCATCTACCTTTTCTATTTAGAATGGAAAGTATTTGAAGCAGAATCATAATTCAGATTAAATTTGAAGCATTCTCTTGCTCTTCTCACCATTGGTTTCCCCAGTCTCTTCCCATTCCATCCCATTAAGGTATCATCTCACCTGCTCTACCTTAGCCCAAAGAGGTACCCACATCTCATCTATATCTGACCAAAAAGCAAATTTAGCTTCTAGCTAAAAGTTTGTATTATATCACTCTACTCTTATAGTAGATTTCAAAGCAGAATGTAATTTGAAGTCAACTGTGGAGGTTAGTATTTCATGTAGTTTCTAAAGTTTTATGTTGTGGAATAAAAATAACCAAGTGTTGCTGTATCATTCATTTTGGGGGGTTAGGCAGAGAGAAGAGCTTTTAGATGATAAGTCAGCAAACTTAAATAAAAATAACTAATTTTAATGGGTTCATAGTTTTCACTTTTATTGATAATCATATATAAAGTATAATTCTTCAAATAATTTCTCATCATGACTTCTCTGTCATCAAAAGATATGTCTTTAGTAATACGCTTGGAATTTGGAATTCAAGATGTTATCTTTATGCTCCTAATGAGCAGCATGGTAAAATTTCCTATTTTTTTGATGAACCTAATAAAATACAATGTTCTGCAACAGACTGAGAGCTCAACCATCTGCTGATATTGCAAACATCAATTTCAGGATGGTGGTAATAATAATGAATTGATACTGTTTTGGGAATAGAGGGACATTTAAGTGAGACCGTTTGTTATTTCAGCAACCACAATGGTTTCCCTTACACTGGATGGGCAGTTTGTGATCTCGTATTGCATTGCTTTCTGTGGTCAATGTAAAATACATGGCTATATAAACTTAAGAAGAATTTGGGAACCACTGGGATCAAGGATTCGATGAACTGAGTGGGGATCTTTACTTCTATTTTCATATAATCAAAAAGTATTTAGAGAGTAACTTAGTTCCAGCCCCTCTCACCTCCAGTCTCAGACCAACCCTGCCCACCCAATGGACCCACCCAGTGACCTATTGAGAGTCCTTCCAGGGATCCAGAGTAAGCCACACCCATCCACGTTCCTGGTAAAAGTCCCACCATCTGAGGACCCTGAAGCAGACCCTTGTCCCAGTGCCAGCCCTATACACAAAGGTCCTGAAGTGAGTCCCATCTGCCCAGGGACCAAACAGAATCCACAACTACTGAGCACCTAGTACCAGACCTGCCACAGAAACTACTCCAGACCCAGCAGCAGCCATTTGACCCAGCTGCAAACCTATTTAGACTTAATTCCAGACACAATATCATCAGCCTGGGGACCTGACAGGAGAAGATCTTTACTTTCTGAAAATAGTCTGTAAAAACTGGAAGAGGTGTTTGCTCCTTAAAATGCATACACACCAGTGCAAGGCTATACAGATCATAAAGAAACAGATAAATATAACACCACCAAAGGAAACTAATGCAGCTCCAGTAACTGACTCCAAGGAATTGGAGATCTATGAATAGCCTGAAAGAATTCAAATATTCTTCTTAAAGAAATTCAGTGAGATGTGAGAGAACACAGAGATAGACAGCAAAACAAAATCAGAAGAACAGTGCATGAAAAACTGAGAAATTTAATTTTGTTTAATTGCAAACAAAATAAATAGAAGCCATTTAAAAAACCCAAACAAATCCTAGAGCTGAAGAATACAATGACAGAGTTGAAAATTTCAGTAGAGAGCTTCAAAAGTAGACTTAATCATACAGAAGAAACAAATCAGAAAAATCAAGACAAGTCATTTAAAATTAGACGGTTAGAGGAACAAAAATTTAAAAGGATAAAAAAGGCTGAAGAAACCTGGGATCTATCGCACACCATCAACAGAATGAATATATGCATTATGGAAGTCCCAGAAAGAAAAGAGAGAGAGAAAGGGGCAGAAAGCCTATTAAAGAAATAATAGCTTCCTAAATAAAAACAAAATAAAAACTTTCTCAATCTTAGGAGGAATATGGAACTCCAGATACATGAAGCACAAAGTACCCCAAGCAAAATCAACCCAAAGAAGATTACCCTGAGACACATTTTAATCAAATGGTTAAAAATCAAAGACAGTTTTGAAAGCAGCAAGAGAAAAGAGACTCATCACATACAAAGAGCCCTTCCCCCTGCCCCATAAGTCTATCAACAGATTTCTCAGCAGAAATCTTGGAAGGCCAAGAGAGAGTGAGGTGATATATTCAGAGTGCTCAAAGAAAACGAACTGCCAGCCAAGAATACTCAGCAAAGCTGACTTTCAGAAATGGAGAGCTAAAGATGTTTCCTAACAAAAGCTGGAGTTCTTCACCACTGGACCTGCTTTGTAAGAAATGCTAAAGGAAGTTCTTCTGATTGAAATGAAAGGATGCTAAGTAACAGCATGGAAATATATGGAAGTATAAAACTCACTGGTAGAGGTAAATATATAGTAAAATTCAGAATAATCTAATACTGTAATGGCAGTGTATAAATCTCTTTTCTCCATGTTAAATCATCACCTTGTACATCTTAAAAAATCACATTGTACACCTAAATATATATAATTTTTATTTGTCAATAATACCTCAATAAATCTAGAAAAAGTCTATTAGAGAAAACTAGTCTTCCTTTCACAAGCCACAAAAACCAAAATGTATTAGAAGTATTATGTGTGATTTTACATGCATCCTGACTCTTTAATGAATAACATAATATTCATAGCTATATATATCTATTAAAAATAGCTACTCCAGATTTTATTTTTCTTATATGCCTTATGGTAGAAGAATTATGTTATTTTGTATAAAGTAGGATTTCAGAATGAAAAAATTTTGAGATATACAACACTGGGCCATTACGTGAAATTTTTGGAGTCAGGGGTGACATAGATGTGTGTGTGTGTGTGATGCGTTGTATTTTTAATTTTTATGTAATAGCTTATGGTAACAGCATATTTTGGTAAAATATGAAATGCTTTTACTATTGCTCTCTTATCCTTTTTGTTGTAACCTCACCCTTTATTAGCCAAGTGTTGGTTAATGTCAGCATAAATACATTAAGGAAAAATACTCTTTTTTTTTTAATGTAAAGACATGTTGGCATGAGAACAGAAACATCTATTTTAGATATTTTATACTCATATAAATAGAGGGGGCAGAGATTACATGTGCACATCCATACATCCACAGGTTACCAGATGAACTTTCTGTCCTTCCAAAGCAATGAATTGGGAGGAAATGCTCATTTATTTGAGTAGGCATTTGACAAGACTGCTCTAGAAAAAAGTGCTTATCTACTTTACTGGCACATACTGACCCAAAAAAGCACTGAAAGGGGGGAAGAAAGCTAAGGGAAGGAAGATTTGGATATTCAAAGTTATTCTTGAATTTAAAAATAAGATGTCCACAGGCCAGATGTGATGACAGAGACTCTAAGATAGAAAAGGACTCAAGAAGGATAAGACATTTTTAAAAACATTTTGAACAGCAGGGACATCTAAAGAAAACTATGTGGCTGCATTGGGAAATCTTTCATGAGTTCATATTTTTCTTCAGATACATGCACAAATATAGAAGAAAATATATACAATCAAGGACAAATACAAAATATTCTGTAAGAATATGGTTAGAAGGGTTAAGCACAAAGTATGCTGAGACCTACTGAGGACAGACAAAGGGGCTTTGATAACTATGTTAAATATAAGAATAAAAATCAGGACAAGAGGGGGCCTTTGCTAGAGGTATAATATTAAAAGATGACAGAGAGAAATGTAATGATTGAACTCTATTTTGTGCCAAACTTTATTTAAAAAAAAAAAAAGAAATACCTTCCTATTGGAACCCATTGAATAAATGTGGTTAGGAGTAAGATGAGGGCCTATACATGAGAAAGAACAGCAAGAGAGTGTTAATGTTCTTTCAATACATCATACTTCCAGGCCAGATGAATTTTATTTGTAAGGGAAATAGAACAAATTCCAGGTGTAGTCATGGAACCTCTGTCACTAATCTTTGAGAAATCATAAGAATAGGAGAGTTATCAAAAGAACAGAGATGTCAAAATATTTCTCCAATTCAAAAATGTTGTTCTGATTAATTTTTTCTCCAGAAATGTGAGGAATATAAATCTTTCCAACTATAGACTAGAGGCATCTTGACATTGATCATCTGTCAATTTTTATGTTAAGAAACAGATAAGTTTATGAACATTTATCAAAATATAAGTAAATGAAAGAGTACTCTTGACTCAATAGAAATAGATATTGTTAAGCTAATTTAATTACCTTTGTTAAAAAGGTTACTAGACCAGTAGACTGATAGTTATGGGGAAACTTAAGTGATGCCATATCTAGATTTCAGCAAGACACTAACAGTCTCTTATGTTATCAATCATATAGGCTTCTCTTTTTTGGAAGGCCATTGCACATTTGAAAATATATTTTTATCAAATGTTCTCTTATCTCCCCTCACTAGATTCTGAAGTTCTTGAGGGCAAACTTGGGGCCTTATTTATTACTTCTTAGCACATAGTAGATGCTCCAAAATCATTTGTTAAATGAAAGTATGCACACACTAATGCATTAAAATGATTAATTGTAGGTTGGGTAACATTAAATCAAGTGGCTGTGTAGCTGGTTGAACAACTGAATTTAATGATTAACAACTGATTAGCAATGTTCTGCTTCTTGGAAGATGGAGTAAATGTACTTTCCCATATTTTTCCTGCTAAGCACAACTGAAACCCTTAGAATATACAAAACAAACTTAAGACTGTGAAAGGTAGAGAGAAGAAGGAAGCCTGGCCAGAGACCTTAGTACTAAAGGAACAACATGATGGTGAGTGTCTTGGGTTTTCTTTCTGCCTCATCTATACCCAACTCAAAACAGAAGAAGATGACAACCAAAAAATATGAATAAGAGCCAACAAAAAAAGAACAACCATTCTCTAACTCTGTTCTCTATAGCTAAAATATCATAAAAGCAATCAAGATAGAAAACTTATCGACAGTGACTTTTCTACCCCAGCCAAACACTAAAGAAAAACTGTGGCTCAAATCCTACCCACAACTGCAAACGTTTATTGGAGAGCCTAGACTTGTGCCGTTGCTAGACTCTAATATAGTGTCTGAAACTCTCTACTAGGAGAATGGGAGTAAGGAGAAGGCTGAGTAGTGTGGCAGGATATTGATTTGAACTGGGAAGTAATGAGACACACCATCCTCTTTACCTCCCCAAATGGTATCACTGGATGCCATAGGGGAAGATGGAGTTCAAACCCTACCAAGAAGTATTGAGATACCCCACTTCCTCCCCAATGGGATGCTATCAGAGAAGTTCTAGAGGAGAATGAAAACTTTCACTATTACCCTGCAGCAGTGATGCCACACATTCTCCCACCACCATGGTGTCAGTGGAGGCCGTACGGGGAGCCACAACTCCCACTCCTACCTGCCAGTTATAAGGAACCACCCTCAGTGTCAAAAGAGGACCTACTGGGGAACTTGCACTTGTACCCCCATTTGGCAGCTTAGTTGCAGCACCCCACTATCCCTTGACCGATTAGTATCAGATAAAACCAGCAAAAAACAGAAGGTTTTTAATAAGATGCAGAGTCTTATAACATCAAGAATAACATAACATCAACCTAAAATACTCAGGTTTCATTAAAAAAATCATTCATCCTACCAAAGATCAGGAAGATCTTAATGATAAACGGCAATCCACTGATGCCAAAACTGAGAGGACAGAGAAGATAGAATTATTTGACAATGATTTTAAAGCAGCCATTGTAAGTATGCTTTCAGGAACAATTACAAACTGGCTTGAAAGAAATAAAAAAACCCGATAACCTCAGGGGGGAAAAAAAAAGGTCTGAGCAAAGAAACATCAAATATAAAAAAATAGTGGAAATTTCATAAGTGAAAAATACAAAAACTAAAATCTAAATTAGTAGGCTCAGCAGCGGAATGGAGAAAAAAATCAGTGAATTTGAAAAGAGAAAAACAGAAATTGCCCAATATGAAAAATAGAAAATAGAATAAAAATAAATGAAGATAACCTCAGATATTTGTATGTCTATAACAAAAGATGTAGCATTCATAGTATCAGAATCCCAGAAGAGAGGAGAAAGTGGGCAAGGTTCCTAAAAGAGTACTTGAAGAAATGATGTTTAATGATCATTTTAATTTGCAGAAAAAGCATTTGAAAAAATCCGGCACATTTTTATGATAAAAACAATCAATAAGCTAGGAATAGAAGTTATATTCCTTAACCTGATAAAGGACATCTACAAAAACCCCACAGATGAAGTCATATATAATGGTGAAATACTGAACACTTTCTCTTAAGATTAAGAATAAGATAAGAATACCACTTAGTACTTTTTTCAACATTGTCTTGGAGGTTCTTACTTGGACAATAAGCAAGAAATTTAAAAGCATCTATATTGGAATGCAAGAAGTGAAACTATCTCTATTCCCAAATTATAGGATCTTGTATACACAAAAATCTTATGGAATATACTTTAAAACATTAGAAGTAATAAAACAAGTTTAGCAAGTTTGCATGATACAAGATCAATACATAAAAACCAATTATATTTCTACACACTTGCAATGAGCAAGCTGAAAATGAAATTGAGACAAAAAATTCCCTTTTATGATAACATCAAAATGATGCTTAGAAATAAATTTAATGAAAGAGGTGCAAAACTTGTACTCTGAAAACTAAAAAACGCTGTTGAAAATTTACCAAAATAGCTAGAAAGATATCCCATGGTCAGTAACTGGAAGACTTTGTATTATTAAGATGGCAGTACTTCCCAAATTGATCCACAGATTTAACACAATCCCTGTTAGGATCCGACCTGGCTTTTGATACTAAAATTCATATAGGAAACTCAACAGGCCCAGAAGAGGGAAAAAAAAATCTTAAGAAAGAACAGTTCTTGAAGGACTCACACTTCCTGATTTCTAAAGTTATTACAATACTGAAGTAATTAAGACTGTGTGGTACTAGCATAAGGGTAGACATGGACATGTACCAATGAAATAGAATTTGAGAGTCCAGAAATAAACCCACTCTTCTACATTCAGTCGATTTTTATCTCTTTTTAAATTTGTAATTATGGTAAAATACACATGAGAAAAATTTCCCTTTTATCCATTTTTACGTATAAAATTCAGTGGTATTAAATGCATTCACCTTGTTGGTTAACCACCCCCACTTTCCATCTCCAGAACTCTACCTTCCCATCTTGAAACTCTATCTTGAAACTCTGTAACCGTTAAACAAAAACCCCTATTTCTCCCTTCCCCAGCCCCTGTCAACCACCATTCTACTTTCTGTCTCTATGAATTTGACTACCCTAGGTACATCAGTTAAGTGGAATCATACACTATTTGTCTTTTTTATTATTTGCTTGTTTTACTTAGAAAAATGTTCTCAAAATTTATCTGTGTTGCAGCATTTGTCAGAATTTCCTTTCTAAGGCTGGACAATAAGATATCCCACAATTTGTTTATTCATTCATTCATTGATAGAAGCTTGAGTTGCTTTCACCTTTTGGCAAGTGTGAATAATGCAACCACAAACTTTTCTCTTCCCTCTTATCCCCCTCTTCTCCTTCTAGGGCTCCCATAATGGTCTTCTTGATGGTGATGCATAAGTCCCTTATCCTTAATAAAGTGGATCTGGCTATGAAATGGCAACATGAGGGACCCTTGTCGAGATGGAAATGTTCTGTATCTTGACTTTGTCAATGTCAATATCCTATAGTTTTGCAAGATATTATTATGGGGGGAAACAGTAAAGGGTACACTGGATCTCTTTGCATTACTTATTACAACTGCATATAACCTAAAATTATCTCAAAATAAAGCTTAAGTAAAAATCAGTTAACCAATAAAAACTAATGAGGGGTTCCAATACCAGGATTCTTGCCGAAAGATCGGTCCCTGTCCCTGATGAGTCAAATTGAAACTTAGAGACAGGGTCTTGGAGCTTAGAAGAAAAGAGACAGCTTTATTACTTTGCTGGTCAAAGGGGACTCACAGCAGGCTAGTGCCTTCAAAACTGTGAACCCATCTGGGGGATGAGTTACGGTCATTATATAGACATAGCTCAAACAATAAAACATCAATAACAATCAACAGAATCATTTTGTAATCATAAGACTTAGAGTGGCATCATGATGCCTCCAGGCAACCATTCTATAGAGGCTAGCGCCCCAGGGTGTGGTCTTCTTGGTATTTAGCCTATTTTGTAAGATTACAGTTCTGTGACCTTCTCCCTGGAGAACAACTCAGAAACCAAGTATGATTATTACTTCCGACTACTGGAATAAAGGAGAAACAGTAAAATTAATAGCTTTATTTTAATAATGGGCCTGGAGGTGTGAGTAGCAACCGGTCAGTCAGGCCAGTTGACTGTTTTAAGGGCAAGCATAAGAATAAGCAATCGGTTAGCCTAAGTGTGGCCATTTTATTAATCCTCCTTCAGGATGATAGTGTGAGGAATTCTGTGAACCCTCTCTCCAGTGAAATAAGCAAAGCTAATGAAAAACAGAAAGCCCCAGCCATTTAAAGTCTCTGAAAATTGTCCTAAAGTTATACACCAAATGAAGGAACATTTATTCAAGAAAAATCGATTAAAACTGGGTGAGAATAGCAAGAATCCATGGTATTTGAGCCATGATCTACTCCCTTCCTCGTTATGAAAATTAGACTGATGAATGCTCCACTTACAGTGTGTATGACCAAGACAGTGTTCCTGGTCCCATCAGCTCCAAGTCATGGTTTACTTTATCTCACTGGGAGGAGCATGTCACCAGCATTTGTCGTCCTCTCCAATTCAAATTGAAGAACCTTAATTCCTGGTGATTCACCAAGTGGATAGGGGATTCTTTCTCCACCCAGATTTCACCTATAGGACAGAGATCCTACCCCAGGCACTGCAAGCTGAGAATGCTGAGCTTGGCAGCCTACATCCCAGCTCAGTGGTAGGACAAAAATTATAAATAGGAGAGGAAAGCCCAGAAGTCCAGAGGCTACAACTCTACTGTATGTTTCTTGTCATCAAACAAACAAACACACAAAAACACTTGGTGGCCTAAAACAACATAAACTTAGTGTCTCATAGTTCTGGAGGCCAGAAGTCAGAAATCAAGTTATCAGCAAGGCCATAATCCTTCTGAAGGCTCTAGGGGAGAATCTTTACCTGCTTTTTCCAGCTTCTGGTGCCTCCAGCTATTCCTTGGTTTGGTAGTGCCTAACTTCAGGCTCTGCCCCAGTCTTCAAATGGCCTTCTCCTCTGTGCAGTATCCCCTTTTCTTCTTATAAGGATATTTGTCATTGAATTTGGACCCACTCTTACAATGCAGAATGATCTCATCTTGAGGTCCTTAACTTAATTACATCTGCAAAGACTTTTTTTTCCAAATAATTTCACATTCACAGATTCTGGCTGGACATATCTTTTTGGGGGGCAGAGGTACAATCAACCAATTATAGTCCTCCCTGTGGTCCCCCAGTTCTTCTCTCTCCTGTGTACAGAATACATTCATCCTATCTTAACATCCCAAAAGTCTCAACTCATTAAAGCATCAACTCTAAGTTTAAACTCTAATGGAAATAGCATCAGCTCAAAAAGTTCCAAATCTCATCATCTTAAATCATCTAGGTTATCTAAATTAGGTATGAATGAGACTATGCTTCTTTGTCAGTCTCTGCCCCGGAGTAATTCTTTGTTTTTCTTGAAGGGTAACACACTTGCAGCTGAGTATCTCTATTAGTCCATTTCCTGTCTGTAAAAACTCAGAGAGCCTTCCTTCATTTTATACTGTCTTTCCCTCTTCAGTCCATGCTGGCAGTATTTCTGCTGATATAAGATTCTCAGAAACCTGGTTGGTCTCCCACATATTTCAGTGGGGTCCATGACCGTAGATAAGAGGGTTCTCCATAGGTCCTTTCTGGTTAACCCTATATCTATTCCTGGCTTCTGCTGAAATGGTTGATTGGATCTCTGAATCACATACCCAATTTCTTCATCAAAAGTTTGTCCAGCCACATCCTTGTCCTTCTCTCTAGAGCAAACTTTCCAACAGTGAATTTTATAATTTTAGCATCTTTGACAGTCTAAATAAGCCATGAACTCCTAAATCATCAAGTGCTGGTTTCCTTTTGTTTAACAATTCCTTCCTCAATTTATGTATTTTCTCTCATTTCACTGTAAGCAGCAAAGAGAACCAGGCTGTACCCTCCATACTTGGAAACATTCTCAGTTAAACATCTAAGTTCAGTGTTCACAAATTATGCTTCCTACCCAACAGCAGAATATAATTCAGTCAAGTTTTTTACCACTACATGACAAGGATCGACATTCCTCCAGTTCCAAATACATGTTACTTATCTCCTTCTCAGCTCTCACCAGAAACACCTTTAACATTCATATTTCTACCAGCATTCTATTAATAGTGATATATGTATTCTCCAAAATGATAGAAGTTTTCTCTAAAGTGATCCTTATTTCCTTATGCCAAAATTGCCTTTAAAGTCCATATTTCTACCTATAGTCTCTTCAAGGCAATCCAGGCTTTTGCTTTCATGTGCCTTAGAATTCTTCCAGCCTCTGCCCATTACCCAATTCTAAAGCCACTTCCATATTTTTAGTTTTTTGCTACTGCAGCACCTCATTTCTTGGCAACAAAATCTGTCTTAGTATGTTCTTGTTAATACTGGATTGAAATTGGAAATTATTAATAGAAAGGTGTTTGGAAAATACATAAATATGTGGAAATTAAATAACACATTACTAACTAATTAATGGTGCAAAGTTAACATCCCATGGGAAAGTTGAATATACTTTGAGATGAATAAAAATGAAGACACAACACATGAAAGCTTATGGGATGCATCTAAAGCAGTGCTTAGAGAGCTACTTACAACTGAAAACACCTATGTTAAAAAAGAAGAAAGATCTCAAATCAATAAGGTACTCTTCTACCTTAAGACACACAAAAAAAGAAAAGCAAACTAAAGCCAAAGCAAGGAAAAGGAAAGAAATAATTAGGATGAGAGCATAAAATTAATAAAACAATAGAAACACAATAGAGAAAGTCAATGAAACTAAGTTGGTTCTTTGAAAATATGAAAACTGATGAAACATAAGCTGTATTTACCAAGAATAAGAAGATTCAAGTAGCTAATGTCATAAGTGAAAGAGGAAATATTACTGCCACCTTTACATATTTATAAAGAATTATAAGGTAATTCTATGAACAACTGTATGCTAACATATTAGGTAACTTAGGTAAAATCTACAAATTCCTAGAAAGACACACAATGCCAGAACTAACTCAGGAAAAAATGAAAACTGTTAAAAGACCCATAAGAAATAAAAATATTGAATGAGTAATTCAGAAATTCCCTCAGAAGCACAGGGCCTGATGGTTTTACTTTTGAATTCTGCCAAATATTGAAAAAAATTAATACGAAATTTTCACAGATTCTTCTAAAAATAGAAGATGAGGTAAATCTCAACTTATTCTGTGATGCCAGAATTACTATTGTACCAAAACCAGATAAAGATATCAAACAAAAAAATAACACTAGAGACCAATGTCTCCTGTGAATATAGACAGAAAACCCTTCAATAACATATAAGCAAATCAAATCAAGCAATATATGAAAATGATTTATATACCATGACCAAGTAGGATTTGTATCAGCAAAACAAGGTAAATTTAACCTCCAAAAATTGATTATTGTAATACATCACATCAATAGACTAGGGACAAAGACTACATGATCATCTCAATAGATGCAGAAAATGCTTTTGGCAAAATTCGACACCATTTCATCAGGAGGACATTGAATAAACAAAGAATCAGAGGAAACTTCCTAAATTTTTAAAGGGCATCAGTGAAAAACCCACAGATAGCATCATATATAATGGTGAAAGATTGAATGGTTTTCCCCTAATAGCAAGAAGAAGACCAGGATGTCCACTTTCACCACTGCTGTTCAAAATTGTACTAGAGGTCCTAGCCATGGCAAATAGGAAAGAAGAAAAAGAAATAAAATACATCCATATTAAAAATAAATAAAATTATCTCTACTTGAAAATGACATGACTTTGTACATAGATAGTCCCTAGGAATCATTTAAAAACTATTAGAATGAATACACAATTTAAGCAAGGTTCCAGGACTCATGATTAATACAGAAAAATCAGTTATGTTTCTATATAGTAATGAACAAACCAAAATGAAAACTAAAAAAGCAGTTGCATTTGCAAAGACATATAAAGAATAAAGTTAACAAAAGAAGTGCAGGACATATACCTGGAAATTATAAAGCATAATTAGAGAAATTAAATATCTAAATAAATGGAACGATAGCCTGTGTTCATGCTTTGAAATACTTAATATTGTTAAGATGGAAGTACTCCTCAATTGATCTACAGATTCAATGCAATCCTTTTCAAAATCACAGTTGTCTCTTCTGCAGAAATTAACAAGTTGACCCTAATACTCAAATAGAAGCTCAAGGCATCCACAGCAGTCAAATGATCTTGAAAACAGACAACAAAGTTGATGGACTCATACTTCCTGATTTCAAAACTTACAAGAAAGCTACAGTAATCAAGACAGTATGATACTGGAATAAGGACAAACATAGATATCAATGGAATAGAGTAGAGAGTACAAAAATAAATCCATTTATCTATGTCCAGTGATTTTCAGCAAGGGTATCAAGACAATTCAAGGCGGAAAGAATAGGCTTCAACAAATGGGACAACTGGATATCTATATGCATGAAAATGAAATTGAACCCCTAACTCATATCATATACAAAATTAACTGAAAATGGATCAAAGACCTAAATGTAAGAGCTAAAAGTATAAAACTCTTAGACATAGGTGTGAATCATCATAAGCTCGGATTAGGCATTTTTTTTTAAAGATGTGATACCAAAAGCACAAGGAACAAAAGAAAATTAGATTAATTGGATATCATCAAAATTAAAAACAAAACAAAACAAAACCTTGCATGTCATAGGACATCATCAAGAAAGTGAACAATCCATAGGATGGGTAAAAATATTTGCCAGTTGTATATCTGATAATGGACTTGTACCTGATTATATAAAGAACTCTTACAACTCAGTAAAAGACAAAAAAGGAATTTAAATGATGGGCAAATAATCTGAATAGACATTTCTTTAAAGAAGAGAAATAGACAATACACTCATGAAACCAGACTCAACATCATTAGACATGAGGAAAATGCAAATAAAAACCACAGTGAGATACCACTTATCCACTAGAATGACTATAATAAAAGAGACAGATACTAGCAAGTGTTGCTGAGCATATGGAGATATTGGAACCCTTATAGACAACTGATGCTAACATAAAATGCAGCCACTTTTGAAAACAATTTGGCAGTTCCTCAAATGATTAAACATAGAGTTAAGATCTGACTCACAAATTCACACCTGGATGTATACTCAGGAAAAATGAAAGTATATATGTCCATGCAAAATCTTGTCCATAGAAGCCCTATTCATAATAGTCAAAATTTGGAAACAATCCAAATGTCCATCAACTGATGAATGGATAAATAAAATGTAGTATACCCATATAATGCAATATCATTCAGGTTTAAAAAAGAATAAAGTGCTAATACATGCTACAATATGGATGAATGTTGTAAACATTATGCCAAGTGATGGACACCATACCAGAAGACCATGTATTATATGATTCTGTTTAGTTGAAATGTCTAGGGTAGGCAAGTATATAGGGACAAAAATTAGGTTAGTTGTTGCCTAGAGTTACTGGGGTTGTTGGAATGTGGAGTCACTATTAAAGGATATGGGATTTCTCTATAGTGTAATGACAATGTTCTAAAACTTATTTTGGTGATGAATGCATAATTCTGTGACTATATTAAAAAACAGTCAACTGTATGCTTTAAATAAGTCAGTTTTATGGGATATGACCTAAATCTCAATAAAAATATTAAGGGAAAAAAATGAGTAAAACATACGAAGTTAATAACCAGAAAATAAATACAAATACCAAATGCATGAAAAAAAATTAAAACTTATTCCCAAATAAACATAAGTGAAAAAAATTTTTAAAGTTTTAATTAATGCATTTAGATCACCCTGTGCTAGCCAACAAGATTATAAACATTGTCCTGAATTTTAATATTTTGGTTGGTGACTTGAATGAAGGCATAAAAAAATAAGAATTCTCAAATTTAACAGATGAACAACAACAACAAAAAAACAGTTGGAATGGATATTACCAAATTATGTTTGATTAAAAAAAAGTCAATATGCTTCAGTGATGTTTCACTGTTAGTACCATCTTATGTAAAGGAAATAAATCTTAAGTCCTGGCCTTAGATGAGAATGTCAATTGTATGCATAAAGTATGAAGCAGGGCTGGCTTGATAGACTTCTATGTGACAAAGACCTAGAGGTTTCTGTTTATTATAAGCACAATATGCTGCTTCAGTGACTTGTGAATGCAAAAAAAAAAAAAAAAAAAAAACCAACAAAAAAAAAACAGACATAGAAGCCTGCACGAATTTAGGGTATTTTATTAATGTCTAGTGTTCGAAACAAGTGAAAGAAAGAATAGTGTCACAATACTTGACACTGGTCAAACCACATCTTCTATATTATGTTCAGCTCTTGGAACCACACTTTAAGACTGACAGTGT
Source organism: Camelus ferus (assembly GCF_009834535.1). Classification (NCBI taxonomy): domain Eukaryota; kingdom Metazoa; phylum Chordata; class Mammalia; order Artiodactyla; family Camelidae; genus Camelus; species Camelus ferus. The sequence goes on along the minus strand of NC_045732.1, from coordinate 94,347,206 downwards.
TATGGAATGCAAGTTCCTGTGCCGGATGCATAGTGAGGCCAAACAAACAGAAACGTTGGAGTTAGGAGCAGAGAAAGGTTTATGGCAGGACCGAGCAAGGAGAAGGAATAGCTCAAGCTCAAAAACCCCAAGCACCCTGATGGGTTTCAGGAAGAAGTTTTTAATAGTCAAAATTTGGGGGTGAGGACTGCAGGGTGTGTGACTTTCTCTGATTGGTTGGTGCTGAGGCAACAGAGCAGTGTTCCAGGAATCCTGTGCTCAGCCTGAAGTTACCACCCTCCACTTGTGTGAGGGCCTTAGTTCCTGTAGAAGAACTGAAAGATATTGTTATGTGTATCTTTTGAGGAGGAACCAGAATCCTGCTTTAATCGCTTCTTGATTGCTCCTTCTTTGTTTTTGCATTCCCTTACTTCCCTGATTAGCAACTGTTTGAATCTGCCCTTTGGTACTCAGGAAAGGTCTAGGAGGCTGAAGCTTTTATTTTGCAGATCAGAAAGGAGGGACACAAAAGGGTTTTGTGCCCAAGAGTGTCCCACAGGGTCTTGCTATGTTTCAACAATGACAAACTGAAACATATCTAGGGTTGGCAAGAATGGTAAAACATATGGAAATGGTATCAGAAAAGGCATGATTGTAGGAACTGCAACCACGGTAGAATACAGGGAATATAGTACTTGTCTCCAAATATTTGAAGGACTGTCACGTGGAAAAGGGGTTACATTTATTTTGTGTGGTTTCAGAGGAAAGAACTAGAAGCAACAGGTAGAAGTTTCATAATGTATTTTGACTCAGTGCAAGAAAACCTTTCTGTCTATTAAGGCTGTTTAATAATGACTGAGGTATGATGTCATAAGTTCCATTTCAGTGGAAGTTTTGAAGCATAGGGTATAAACCTCTCCTTCAATGATATTTTAGACTGGGTTTCTGTATTGGATAGTAGTTGGTGTAAAATATGGAAGACAGTGGTTCTCAAACTTCATAATGAAAACAAAAGTTTTTAATTAATCAGTTGATCAGGGAGTGAACCTTAGGCGTGGGGCCTGAGTGCGTATTTTCTTAATACCACAAGTGATTCTGATACAAATTGTTCAAAGCCTCACTTTGAGAAACATGACCTAAATTATTATCAAATAATAGTATGTAGAATATGTGTTTCTTCTGAAGTGAAAAGAAGAAATTGGCTAAGGAGATTACAGAAATTTTAGCCATTTCTGAAAATTTCTGTTAAAGTCTTAAAGCCACTGATCTAATAATACCAATTTAACTCATGAAAAATGGTATAACTGTGGGAACAAATTTCATTAGTGTTCATTAAATACCAGATAAATATACAAAACATTCTGTGCAACTTTTAAGTGATATTCATTCCTCTTATTTTTGTGTGTGTTGGGGGAGGGGGGACTTTAATTTGCAACAGTGATCAACAGCAACTGTGAGTATATTGTTTGATGTCCTGAAAGTCTCCAATTTATTTTAAACCTTTAATATATTTTAGAGACATTCTTTCTTTTAAAGGCCTTTTGGCATAACCAGCATTCTTTGAATTATTATTGAACAAATAACTACTGGCAGGTAAATTATTCAGAAGAAATTAAGTGTTACCAGAGAATTTAAAAAGACCTTTTGCTCTTCCTTCCTCTAAATTTGCAAAAGAAAAGCAACTAAAGAATTGGAAATGAAACTTGAATACTAATATATTACTTACTCTCATGCTATTTGGAAAAACTCATTCTTTGTATTTCTCTGCATGTTCTTTCTCACCATCATTAGATCTCAAATCAAGGGAAAAATGATTTCTCCCAGTGTATTCAGAAAACTACTTGATTAATATCAAGGAAAAGAAATTGTCAAAAACGAAGTTAGTTTTGTCTTTTCGTGCATGTAATCATTTGGGTACTTTGCATCACTGTATTTGTCTCTATTTACTCCTTTTTTACTAGTTATGAATAAGAGGCATTTCTCAGTAGTTCCCCTCTTCCATCCAAACCTGCTAAGAGTTCTTGAAGCCGATTTTCTCAACCCCTGTGTGGTGAACCAGTCTCTCAGATTTCTAGGAAGTGCTTGATGATTGCTGATGAGGTATATGAATATGTTAGTTATTCCTGAAGGCATTATCCCCAAGGGAGTGACATGGGGACAGAATTTTTGACTCTGTGGTAAAGAGAATTTTGAGCACGGAGACCCTAGGGTTTTCCTCAAATCATACTATATACCAGTTTGCCCCTGTTAGTTACTCCACCGATAGGTTTGATGAGTCAGGCCTTGTACTGTGAACACCCTCTTTTGGGTACTCGTCCTTCCCTATGCTTAGTCAGCACCTGGGCATCTGGCTTTGGTGAGAGCATTCTGTGACTATAAGAAAGTGACAGATTGTTTCAAACCCTAAATACTTGCTATGACTCTTGCCCACTTACTCACCAAGAAATGACTTCCCCAAGAGTATGAAAGCATATTGGGCACAAAGCCCACAAATGCATGATCTTTTGTCAAATTGGTTTTGGGCCACTGATTTAATGTAGCAACTGAAGCTAGACACTTCCTCCAGAGCCATCAATGGTTCAAAAAGGAATGAGACTATCCCCAAAGCAGAGCAACTCAACAGTTGCAAGAGAAAATTCCTACCCAAGAGAATGATACAGAATGTGTCATTTTTTTGCATGATCTTTTATAGGGTGATCAAGAGGCTTTCATTTAGTGAATACATTTGCTCACTCAGTTTTGGAGAGTCGCCCTTCATTTATTCTTTCCCTTTGGAAGTACTTTCGAGTGCAAATTACTGCTATCAGAAGCCTTGAACTGAGAGGCTATTATTCTCCTTGCTCAGATTAAATTAATTTTGAACAGTTTAATGCAGCATGTCCGAGCTGCAAGTCCAAGTGGTGTCAAATCTATTTCTCTGCTTTTTTAAGCTGCACCTTCAAGGGCAGTATGATTCATGGTGAATGTGTTCTTCTAATGTCTTGCTAAGCGTTATTATTTTCTTTCATTTGCAAGTCATGAGGCTACAAATGTTAACCATTCTCCTCCTAACATTGTATAAAGAATGCATGATTTAAGCCAGGCTGATTTTCCAAAAGGGAACTTATTACATTTACTTGCTTTACAAATGAAATAAAGAAAAAATACTCTGGATCAAAGCAAGAAGTTTAAAAAGCTAATGAAACATTAGAAAGAGAACTGCTTTGGGAAGCACTGCAATATCATCACTGTTGTTTTAAAAAGGAATTATCTTGATCTAGGCCTATGTAATAAAATAAAGGAGTTTTAATGATTGGCTATATAATTCTGTTTGTGTTTTTGCAGAGTTGCAAGAAAAACAAAAACAAAAAAGGATATAAATCTACTTATCTTCTCTCTTCTAGTTCAGGCAATGTACTGTCTCTCCAGTATTCACTCTATCTAAAGTGTCATTGAAATGTGTGATGAAGTTTTCTCTGTGTTATTGTAGAACAGTCAAAAGAATGCCAATCGATTAATGACAGAGTGGAAGATGTGCTTTAAGCAGTTAGAGATTTCAAAACCCTATCAACCTTGTGTCTGTGTGAAGTACTTAAACTGTACAGTCCAGGACAGTCTTTTCTGCAGCTCTAATCACTAGTCTATGGATTAAGCAAATTAATGTTTTAAAGGTCTGAATGAAAATTGATGAAAATACTATTTTGTAATCTTTGGAGTTGGGGGGAGGCAAAGATCAAGGGTATTGTCCTTTCAAAAGCTGGATAAGAGCACTACTCTTGTCATACTACTTGTTTTTTTTAACAGATGAAACAGACTTACATAAATCTACTGACTTTAGAAATGGATAATTGTTACTCACACTTCAAAAGATAAACATAGTAATAATACAATTTTATGACAACATTGCTAAGAGTATTTGAGCCCTTTCTTTATCTTTTGTCTATGTCAAAACACAACAATCTGCAAACTTGAGATTTAGCTACCACAGTTGAAGAAAGACATTGTAATGTTGAATAACATGTAGAAAAGCACCAAAAAAGCCTACAAGAGATTGGGTAGGGGACAGGGGAGGAGAACTAGAGGAGCTGCCATGTGAGTATAGACTAAGAGGATTAAAATTTTATTTTTAAGTACAGAGGCTGAAATCTAAGTCTGTAAGAGAATAAGAGGACAGTGTATATGGGTTTGTAAACTAAATGCTAGAATATCAGAGTTAACGGGCCTCTTTGAAGTTGGAAGACAATAGCAGCATAGTGGAAAGGAACGGTTTCACCATTTCTTAGCTATATTATCTTGATCAAGTTATTTAAGTAATCAGTACCTCTGTTATCTCATTTTAAAATGGGAGTAATAATAATAAGACCTACCTCATAAATTTCTTGTGAGGATTAAATGATTTAATATATGTAAGATGCTTAGAACAGTGTTCAGCACATGGTAATCACTATGTAAATATTAACTATTATTATTATAATTTTAAAAGAAAGTGACTGGATGCAAAATAGTAATCAACATACAGAATTTAATTACCCTACAAGGTAGTAGAGAACAAAATGTTAACTAGCTCCCACAGCGGTTTAGATTAAAGAATGAAACCTCCGTAATGGCTTACTCAAGCCAGGAATGTTTGGGAAGTCCAGCTTCTAATGTTGATGTCAAGGGTAACCAGATTTCTTGCTTACTTGTATGTGTCTAGGTTCTCTAGGTTCTTTAGAATTTTATGTAGCTTTGTAGAAATTTCTTGTGGTGTGAGGAGTCAGCAGGCCTAAATTTTTTTTTTTTTTTTTTTTTTTTACTGCTTTTGATACATAAAAGTTAAATCTTTGGGAAGCTTGTTCAGGTTTTTAGTTCCTCAGATTCAAAATGAGAATAACTATACCTTTCTCTCTCACAGTGTGTTATTATGAAAATTAAATCAAATAAGTATGTGAAAGGGCTGTGTAGATGATGAAGTACTCTACAGATACAAGGTATTATTCTCATATTCTGCTGTCACAGCATCTCATAAAAGGCAGGATGATGCTCTAGCTGATCTGACTTCTACCTCGTACCTACACAATCCACTTGGGCACTTTTTAGTTCTTTTCTTTCTGTGCTTTCTTGCAGCACTTGACCCTGTTCACCATTCACTTCTTGAAATTCTTGAAACTCTTCTGTCAGCTCTTCTTGGACACTTATTTTTTGTTACTTCCCTTCCTGTGTTTCTTAATATCCCTTCTCAGTCTGTTTCTATCACTCTTCTTGCTCCATTAACCCTCCAAATATTTTTACTTTTTTTTGTTATTTTTTACTTTGTCCTTAGAAAGTGGCAAATCATATATATATTTGTCAGGGTTCTCCAGAGAAACAGAACAGGATGTATGTATATACATATGAAGAAACTTACTATAAGGAATTGGCTCACATGATTATAGAGACTGGCAAATCCAAAATCTGCAGGGTGGGCCAGCAGGCTGGAGACCCAGGAAAGCTGATGCTGCAGTTTGAGTCTGAAGGCCATCTGCTATACAACCAGGAAGAGCTAATGTTGCAAATGAGGTCTGAAAGCAATTGGCTGGAGATTCTCTCTTGCTCAGAGGAGGATGATTTTTTATTCTACTCAGGCCTTCAGCTGATTTCATGAGACTGGCCTACATTATGGACAGCAATTTGCTTTCCTTAAAGTCTACTGATTTAAATATTAATCTCATACCAAAACACCTTCACAGAAATATACAGAATAACAAATATCTGGGCATCCTGTAGCTCAGCCACATTGACACATGAAACTAACCATACATTATACAATAAGAGGACTTTGAAACATTACCTCCAGGGCAGACTATTTATTTATGTACCTTATTCTCACATTTAAATTTCTATCTAGATATCTCCATTTGAATGTCCTTTTAGGAGCATAAATTATGTTCAGATGTGAACTCAACATCTCCCTTCCTCTACCCATTCACTCCCCTTCAAAAACCCTGCACCTTTTATCATATTCTCATTCTCAGGTAATGATTCAGAAGACATACTTGACTCTCTCCTCTTCCTGACTAATACACATGTAGTCATCAAGTATTATAGATTCTGCCTCCCACATCATTCTCAGACCTGTATCTTCCCTTATTTATGGTCGATTTGAGCCCTCCAAATCTGAATTATTATTATTATAGCTATCTACAAATTTGTCATTTTATCTATTACTTACCCCCTCTAATATTTATTGTCTTTCTTAAATTCAGGCATGGTTATGCCATCCTTTACTTAAAAGTCTTTAATTACTCTTAATTTTTAATAGTATAAAATATTAAAGTTTTAACCTTCTATATAAGGCTTACTTAATCTAAACTAAATCATTATGAGTGACTGCTACTTCTCAACCAGTTACGGCTTTATTTTTACTCTAATCTCCCTCTCTATAGGTAAAATTTAGTAAGTTGCCCAGTCATAGAATTGTCCCCTCTTCCTGACAGCACTCAGTACAAAGCAAAGCTTTGCTTTCTTAGACCCTCCACAGTATCATTCAACCAAAGCCCAAATCCCTATCAGAAACTCTTCCTAACACCTTCTTACTGAAGACATTGCAATGAGTAATAAAGCCACCTTGTTCACCTACAGGTATGTTCCTGGTGGTCTTTGGCTGAAGGGCATTAGCAATATAGTAGACCTCTTACTGAGCACTTGTATAAAACAAAATTTAATTCTAGTTACAATTTTCTAAGAAAGTATATAATTTAAGATGAATCCCTTTGTGAAATGGGCAGTCACTAATTTACTGATCTGTCTTATAAACAGAAATGTTTATTAAATTTGCTTAAAGTGAGGCCATACCTATGTTTGAATTTCAGTTCAACAAATGACTACAAAGACCGCCTTGAAAAGTTTCTCAGTTTCTTACATACTTCTTGCAAAGGTATTACTCATATGGGGGAAATAGGAAGATTCACTGGTAGGGTCATATGTGTCTCTTTCCCCTAAGACAGCAAATCAAATATAATACAAAATACAAATCAAACATTGGATCTGTTAAAATGAAATGAATATAATGATTCTCCATACAATATCATTATTTCAAAAGAAGAAAATTCACTAGAAAAATGCATTCTAAGAACTGAAGACTTTATTTATAGGATACAGTGCTGCACTTTTATTTTTAAATCAGTCTGTAACTTTTCGGGTTTATTGTCATGAACTATACTAGGCTACAATATTTGTGGTATATTTTTTGTTAGTATATGTTGCAAGTTTCTGCTTGTTAAATTACTGATAAGATTAGTGTACATAAATTAACTTATTCTGATAAGAGTATTATTTGTCCTATTTATTATGTGTATATGTATTCTTATGTTAATATACTAGCTATCTTTTAAGGAAAGCATTTTCCCCAAAAATCCAACCAATAGATATTTATTCTTTTACTCAGAACCCATGATAACTGAACCAGCTAATTCTGGCTAAGAAATGTAAGAAATAGCACACTTAATCTGTTCTTTTTTCCTCATCTCAGTAGCTCCTTTGGGTAGAAATCATCCTGGTCTACCATAAAATAAGACAACTCTCCACAAATGGAGATGCACACACACACACACACACACACACACACACATACACACACACATATATATTTTAGGTTTTAAAATTGTGGTAAATACACATAACATAAAATTTACCATCTTAACTATTGTAAAATATATTGCTCAGTACTCTTAAGTATATTCATTTTGTTGTGCAATAGATCTCCAGTTCTTTAACATCTTGCAAAACTGAAACTTTCATTTCTGCCCTCTTCCCAGCCCCAGGTAACCACCTGTTATATCTTCTGTTTCTATTAATTTCACTACTTCAGATACCTCATATAGGTGGAATCATATAGTATTTGACTTTTTTGACTGGCTTATTTCAGTTAGCATAATGTCTTCAGGGTTCATCCACATAGTAGCATTAGACAAGCTTTCCTTCCTTTTAAAGGCTGAATAATATTCCATAATATGTATATATCACAATTTATTTTCATAAGTTGATGGACATTTGGATGCTTCCACCTCTTGGCTATTGTGAATAATGCTGCTATGAATGTAGGTATGTAAGTCTCTCTTTGAGACTCTGCTTTTAATTTTTTGGATATATACCTAGAAGTGGGATTGGTAGATCATATAGTAGTTCCATTTTTAATTTTTTGAGTAATGGATATAGTTTGAACTGCAAAAAAAGTCTATTATAAATAAAATTCTTATAATATTCTTGAGGAGAATGAGCTACTAAATTTTCTTAGAGTTAGGAAATATGCAGCTTCAAAAATTTTCCTAGTGGAAAGGAACTAAGGCTGGTATATAGAAATGTAAATGGAAACTAGAGACATAGCCAATTATGTTACATACTTGGGAAAGCAAATATGTTACAGCAATTTCTTTACAACTTTCGCTTTCTAAATATGAAACTGTATTTCTTCGCATATATTATAGTAGCCATATTGGGAATTTCCTTTTCTTTTCTTTTCTAGCTTTTTCCTTCCAGAAAAATAACAATGCTTTTCATAGTCAAAGGTTTGGCTCTTGCCAGCATAAGTTTTTATTAGGTGCATTCCTGCTAGTATGGATGATGATGATGATGATGTGTGTGTGTGCGCGCTCTTGCTCTTGCCATTTCTTTCCTAGAAGTGATGAAAATACATATTCCCCTTTTTAATTCGTCCCTTCAAATCCAACCTCATCATTTTAAGTGTACTTATTTAGGTAATATAAGTGATCTCTTGAAAGCTGTGGCTGCCACCAGTCTTAATGAAGTATATCTAATTTAATTGAGTGTCCTTTTATTTTGGAAATTTAATATAACCAAAGTTGTCTTTTTGTAACTTTCTTTAGGAATGCAGAATTATAAGAAAAAACTCACTATTTCTTAACTATTATATGGTATAGTACTATGTCTGTGTTATGTACTTTTTGAATGAATTAGTGAGTGAATGAGTAAACACTTAATCATTAATACAGAGTACTGTTTCCAGTAAGAAAACTAGTGGGAGTGCTTGTTCATTGGAACCAGCAAAACTCTAAATACCTGGAACCTGGAGTTTTTTTACTAGTATAAATGCTGACATTTTGAAGAATACTATACATTCCTATGCATATCTCTGAATATTTTCTCACAAAAATATCTAGAAAGAGATTTGACTTTCTAAAGGATAAAAACAGATATAGGGCCATTCAGTTGTCCCACAGAAAGGATATATGAATTTGTGCTCCTAATCATAGTGTTAGGGAATGCTGTTTACTCATTATTATCATTATTAGGAATAAGGTTAAAGATAGTCTTTCATCATTTTAATTTCTATTTCTTTGATAGTTATATCTTTCTAGAGTAATTATATATAATTATATAGTGATTACTATATAAAGCAATTATAGAAATCACTATATAATTATAGCTATATAGTAACTATGTGAACCAGTATATAATGGTTACTATATATTGATTATTACCTATTTATTTGATTATTTTAATTTATATATATATAAATATATACATATATGTTATCTGATATATGGGTTTGGGGATTGTGAAATTTCTGAGCTATAATTAGCATCAATGGCTAATAAATTGAAGTAAGTTTCATTCAACATCCATTTAATAAATATAATATGTTACACTTATATAACTTTTATAACACTCTCTGCCAGGGACTATTCTGAATATTATTTTATATAGATACATTTTATATATGCATGTATGTAAAATGCACATATTTTTAGCAAAATAACTATCAAAATAACCTTAAGAGGTGGGTATATTTTTGTTAACCCGTTTTTCAGATGAGGAACTTGAAGCAAAAAGAGGCTAAATGATATGTCAAAGTCACACAGCTACATGGCTAGTGAGTGTTATTTATGAGGAGGGAATTTAAATCCAGGTAGAGTCTTGCCCTACTGTTCCAATTCATAAGTGTCACACTATAATACTTCCTAGTAAATTTGCTGAGCACCTACTATGAGCCAAGCATTGTGCTGTATTTGGGGTTGAAACACTGAACAAAGTCAGTCATGGTACTTGCCAACTTAAATCTTTTGAGTTATGACTTGAGAGATGGTTATGGTGAATGTTATAAAGTAATTGTATTAATTATTAAATTACTATTTTAATGTAATTTATAAAGCTTAAGTCAAGGGTGTATGTGAACACATAATTGAGACCTGACCTATGCTAAAGAGTCAGTGAACCTTTCTTTAAGGAAGAGAAATTTAAGCTGCAAAATTAATGTCAAATTAATATCAGATTTTATTTCATTTTTTTCAATTGTTGATCATTTCATTGGACTGCTTTTAATTGGAGTATGTGTCTACTTTACACTGATTTAAATAGCTTTTTGTAAATAATAGGTATTGAGTTATAACTGCCATATGTTAAAAATATTACTCAAAGTTTTATGCTATTCATGTTTTTGACGTTCAAAATAAGTCTGGTTCCAGATTGTATATTCTGTTCCACTGATCACACTGTATATTCTTTTTCTGGCCCATGTTATTTTGATTAAGATAGCTTTAAAATAGTTGTTATTCTTCTGCCCAACTGCTCATCATAGCCTCCAGTCTCAGCCCTCTAGGAAATTCAGGGGAACAAATTTGTACTTCTTCCCAACTGATGAGCATAGCTTTCAGTCTCACCCCTCTGGGAAGCATGACCACAGACCACTGGCCTATGCAGAGCACATCCTATGGACCACTTGGTCAGGGAGTCAAGTCAGAAGTCCTGTCCAACTGTTGAGCATAGACTCTGGCCCCAAAAAACCAGGAAACCTGAACAGTGACCCTGAGCAGCTTGGAGCCCAGCCTACCTTATCACCCATCTGCAAAGCTCAGCCTGCTAAATCATCCAGCAACTGAGCCCAGCATACAGTCCCACCTGATTGGTAAACACCCAGAGATTGAACACAGCCAATGGCCCTGCCCAATTGTAGAGCATGATCTGTGGCTCCACTTGACCAGGGAGCCTGGAGAGCAACCTCACTCAACTGTGGAGCACATTCTCCAGCCCCGCCCCCAACTGTGGGGTATGGCTAGTGGCCCCACTTGACCAGAGAGTTGGGCCAGCAACCTCATCCAACAACAGAGCACAGTCAGTGGCCTACCCATTACAAATCCTAGCTAGATGTCCCACCCAACTTCCCAGCACAGTCTGAGGCCCTGCTTGATCTCAGAGCACAGTGGGAGACCCCATTCGACCCTGAAGCCCAAGCTCCAGCCCCATCTGAACATAGAGTCCAGCCAGTGGCACCACCAGATCAGGCAGCACAGCTTGAGGCCCCACCTGACCAGAAGTGATTACGCAGCATAGTTCCAAGCCCTAACCAATTGTGGAATCTAACTAGTGAAACTACTCTTCCAAGAAAAACAGCTTGCAATTCCTACTGACAAGAGGTGGTTCCAGAGCCCAGCTGGTGGTCCTGCCTGACTGTAGAATATAGCCAGAAGCCCTGTCCAACCAGGGGTTCCACCTAGTGGTCCCATTCTAAGTGTCCATTAAGGAATGAATGGATAAAGAAAATGGAATACTATTCAGCTATGAGAAAGGAGGAAATCCTGCCATTTACAACATCGTAGGTGAAACTTCAGGGCATTATGCTAACTAAAATAAGTCAGACAGAAAAAGACAAATACTGTGCGAGTGGATTGGTGGTTTCCAGGGGTTAGGTGGGGTAGGGGTAGGGTAGGCAAATGTGGTCATAGGGTACAAATTTCCAGTTACAAGATGAATAAGTTCTGGGGATATAATATACAGCATGGTGACTATAATTAATTTGTTGTATACTTGAAAGTTACTAAGAGAGTAAATGTTAAAAGTTCTCACCACACACACACAAAATGGTAACTTAGTGAGGTGATGGATGTGTTGACTAACGTTATTGTGGTCATTTCACAGTATATATATATATATATATCTATATATATATATATATATATATACACACACACACACACACACATATGTATAAAATTATCATCTGTACAGCTTAAATTTATGCAGTGTTATATGTCAGATGTATCTTAATGAAGTTGGAAAAAATTTTAAAATGAAACAGTTATTATCTGATAGTGCATCTTTATTTTTATTAGTGATCTTTTTCAATATGTATCTGGTTATTTTTGCCTACTTAGTCTTACAAACAAATTAAAGAATAATTTTATGGAGATACAAAATAAAGCCCATTGAGGTATTGATCAAAATTGCATTAAAGATGTAAATTCATTTTCAGAGAGTTCACATTATTATATATATAGTATTGAGGTTTTCCATCTAAAAATGTAATATATATTTTCATGTATTTACATCTTTTTTTACATCCTTCAATTAAGCTTATAGTTTTCTTTATATAGTTTTCTTGAATGTCTCTTACCAAGTTTATTCATAGCTACTCGTATTTGTTGATATTTTTATTGATGAATTCATTTTTTGCTGTTGTATTGCCTTGGTATTATTGCTGTAAGGTACAGGTTCTCAACTAGGGATGATTCTGTGCCATGGGGAATATTGGGAATGTCTGGAGACATATTTGTTGTCATAATTTTGGGAGTAGGATGGTGCTGCTGCCAGCTAATTGGTAGAACCCAGGAATGCTGCCAAGCATCCTACAGTACATAGGATTTTCCTCCATAAAAAAGAATTATCTGACCCAAAATGCCAATTGTGTTAAGATTGAGAAGCCCTGGTATAAGATAAAGATGCTATCTTCTTTTTGAATATGTTAATTTTGTAGGTTCAAGTTTATTGAACTTGTTTTATTTTTGATTTTTGATTTTTTCATGTATACTACAATATTATAACTGTAATATATCCCCTTCTTGCCAATATTTGAATCTCATTTCATTTCTTATCTGATTATAGTGGCCAGAGTGTCTAAAATGTTAAATAATCATGGTGACTGGAAACATTTTTGTCTCATTCCTGCTTTGAGTGGCAATACCTCTGGTTCAGCATTTCCTAAATTGTGTTTCACAGAACAGTGGTCCAAACAGATGCTTCACATTAAAGTTTCTGTGAAAGTGCTACATATCATATCCCTCTCCAGCAGAGTCACAATTTATATTAGCATATTAAAGAAGCACTTTGAAAAATGATGCTATAGTGCACTGGTTCTCAATCTTGGCTGCACATAAAATCACCCATGGAACTTAAAAAAATACTCATATCTGGATCCCACCTCTAGAGATTCTGAGTTAATTGATCTCTGATGAGACCCAGGAATCAAAAAAAAAAAAAAGTTATTTTTAAATCTCTCTTTGTGATTCTAATGTACAACCAGATTTGAAAACCACTGCTTTTGCTCCTCACCATCAAGTATGAAGTTGGTTCTTGTTTTGAAATAAATAATTGTATCATGTAATGGATGAAATATATTGCTCCTATTTAAAAAAGAGATGTGAAAATCAGGAATGCCAATTTGCTGTTTATTCTCCATGGCTTTTATTCAGCAGTCTTCTCTGTACTGTGTTTCCTGATCTCAGATTACTCTTTTTTTGCAACTTCTTACTTTGGCTTCATAAATACAGAATTCTTTCTAATCTCTTTGAAAAAAACAAATTAGACATTTTCTTATGTTTCTTACCATATGACTGAAAGAAATACTTTTACTATGATTCTTGAGGTGGTCCCATTCTTCTGATCTGCAGTATCTCTTCATAAATCCAACCACATTTAAATTTTTCTCAGTTTGGAAAAATACACAGGTATACCAGCTTTTGCTTGTTGTGCCCACTTATCCTCCTTTCTCCACTACAGTATCCTCTTGAAGGGACTATGACTTGTCAGGAAGGATAGTGACCACATGTTGTCTTCACTTGCCCTCAGTGATTTTGGGGATGTTTGAAGGGATATATCAGAATCTCCTCCAACTGCTTCTCAAACCTGTTCTTTCATAAGGGAAAACACTGATTCAGTATCTTCTTATATGAGCTACCTTTTCTGTATTTTAGCATCATTATAGGTTTTTACCTATTTTCATATTTTGCAGTTCATTTCTAGAGGAATGTGAGAGGGAGGGAAATTAACACTTCTGATTATGGGACCAAGTTACCTGGAATATGTCATCTTAATCCTTTTTACTCCATTAAGTCAATATAATAGTCTTCATAAATTAATAGAGCTTCCTATTTTACTTATTATTTTAACAAATTTTTATTGACATATGATTGACCTAAATATCATATTAGTTTCAAGTGTACTACTTAGCGATTCAATATTTCTATACATTATGAAACGATCACCACAGTAAGTCTAGTTACCATCTGTCACCATACAAAATTATTACAATATTATTGACTATATAGTTTACTTATTATTTATGATCTGTTATTCCTATCATTCTATATCTCTTTGCCAGCTACATTTATTCCATATCTAAATTCTTCATCTAATCCATTAATGATTATTGCCAAGCTTAGTTCTATGTCTGTTTCTTTTTGATGATGTATATACCAATATTAACCATTTGTAGAAAAATTAAAAAGTACTTTGTGAAAAGAAAATGGAAATTTACTGTGGGTAATGGGTGGATTTACAAATAAAACACTTTTCAGTGTACATTTCCAAGTCCAATAAATGCTGTGTTCTCCAGTAGAAACAATTATTTTCTATTGAAAGCACATTAGAAAGGCAGTATGTAGATAGTAAAGCAATTTATTTCAATGCACGCAAGAAGTCATTTGAATAATGCATATTATTTTTACTATCAACAGTATCAATTGCTTTAAAACAAATAAGATAGAATAGTGATATAGGGGACTACCAGATGTGTTTAAAGAACTGCATTGGATATATATTTATATTAAAAACAAATGTAATATTATAACTGAAGATATATTCATAGCTTGGCAAAAAATAGCATTGTATCATACTCTGGTTGTTAATTTGTCTCCCAATTTAGTGTAACATCTTCATCATTCCATGTTGTGTGATCACAAAGTAAACAAAGTTTTTTGAACCTTATTCAAAAATATTTGATCATTTTTCTAGTAATGTTGCAGTGCTTTAGAATATATAATGGTACTTGAGTCATTTTAGTGTGTTCTGTTTAATAGTCTATATTTGACTCCCTCAAGTATTTAATCAACTTTTGTTTGGCACATTTCTTGTTTATTTGGGCTTCCTGAGCAGACCTATAGTCATCTTAATTATCACCACTGTCATTTTGTATATCAACAGTTTGAGGAAAATTAACGCCTTTAAAGACAGAGGTGATAATTTGATTGTCTTACTTTATTGAAGCAATATTGCACAACTTAAATATAAGGTAAATCCCTATGCTTTAAACCATTTCCACACCAACATACATGATAAAATATGAGATATGTTCAAATAAAAAGGGTCTTCAGATATAATAAACATGCTTAAAAATTCAGAAAGTCATTCCAAGGAAAAGTTGAAAATTATTCTAGAGATTATGAAGAATTTTAATGTATTAATGTCATTACTGCTATCTGAACAATAAAATTAAGCAAAGGTATACACATACTATAATGAAATATAAATTATTATTTCACAAGCATTATTTGGGATGAATATAAGCATATATTATATTCTATATTCTCAAAAAAGTTAAGCATTAAGGCAGTTTACTATTCTATATAATACTATAATGGTGCATGCATCATATTATGCATTTGTCAAAACCCATAGAACTTTACAACACAAAGAGTAAACTTTAATGAATTAAAATGTTTTAAAAATCATTTAGGAGGTTGAGCAATCTTAGGAAAGAATGCAGACTGTGACAAAAGAATCTAATTGAACCACAAATGTATGAAGCAATCTAACCAAAGAGGATGGGAGAATAAGGTACCAACCTGAGTAACTTGGGAAATGAGTGAAGTCTGTAAGACAAAAGTTAAAGGGAAGTGTACATAAGCACTACGCTCAAGTTGATAAAGCTTTCTTCCATGGAAGTATGGGTTAGTAATTCTGAAACCATCATATAGATATATGACACTTGGACAGTTAGGTTAATTGATGGCAGATGTTGGGAGCCACATTTCTTACTGTTGGAGTTTGAGGTTATAAATAAGCAATAGGGGAGGCTGTGATTTATTTGATAAATTAGAATTGAATGCATTAGTAAGAACACGTTTAGCTTAAGGTAATACAGATGGAGATTATATGTGTGTGTGTGTGTGTATAATGTATGTGTGTGTATGTGTACATGGGTTAATATATACCCATATATTTCTTTGCTGTGTCAGCTGCAAGGGCCTAAAAGCAATGGCAGCCAAGTCATACAAGTACTACTAGCACCTAGATCTTCGTTTCTAACACCATTATACAACAGAAGGAACCAGAGCTCTTTGGAGAAGTAGCCGATTCTGGGACTGGTGCTGGGAATATAGAAGATGAGGCTAGAGATCTTTTAGTTCCAGAAAATAAGGGCTAAAGAAAAACAAAAAAGATGGAAGTATGTTAAAGTGACACAAGGGTCACTGAAAGAGCTCTAATGGCCAAAGTTAGAATAATTTGAACAATAAAATAAACAAGGTAATATTAGATTATAACCCAAAGTATAAAATAGATACCTTTGAGTCCATACTGATGTGTAAATGAAATGATACTAAGTAAATGGGAAGAAAGAGACAAATTTTCCATTCTGAAGAATTTCAAATAATTTACGTAGGTATTCCATCCTCAGGGAAGTAGAGTATATCTCCCCACTGGAGTTGTGGGCTGCATACAGTGACCTCCTTCCAAAGAGTATGGTTTTAAAGGAAAAAGGAAACCTAGCAAACACTGCCTTAGCCAAGTGATCAAGATTAACATCAACAATGATAAGCCATGTAACCTTGATGAGATGAAATGAGAATGACAGTTCACCTCTGTGGTCTTCTTACCAAAAACCTATAATTCCAGTCTCATCATCAGATGCTTGAGGAAACAGCAGACAAATTCCAACTGAGGACTAATCTACAAAATACCTGACCTGTACTCCTAGGAATTGTCAAGGTCATCAAAAACTAGGAAAGTCTGAAAAATGGTCATAGCCTAAAGGAAACTAAAGAAACATGATTACTAAATGTAATATAATATCCTGCATGAGAATTTCAGAAATAAAAGGGACACTAGGTAAAAAGTAAGGAAATTTTAATAAAGAATGTATTTTAGTTAATAATAATGTATTAGTATTGGTTCTTATTGTGACAAATGTATCACATTTAATATGTTAGTTAATACAAGAAACTGTGGGAGTATGAGAGCTCTGCACTATCTTTACTATTTTTCTGTAAATCTAAAATTATTCTAAAATAAAAGATTATTTAAAAAGAATGCAAAAATAAAGCTGCTACATTGAAGATACAAACAATAACAGATTTAAATTATAGCAATAAAAACTACAATACATGAGATAAAAAATACACTGAATGGGATTAATGGCAGGTTAAACATAGTGGAAGATTAGTGAACCTGAGGAAATACCAATAGAAACTTCTGAAAAGAAGTTATAGAGAAAAAATAATTTAATTTTTTAAAGTATACAAAGTTTTGGTGAACAGTGGGACAACTTCAAGTGGCTTAATACGTGTATTTAGAGTCCTCAAAATTGGAGGAGAGAGTAGGAAAAAAAGTGAAGAAAAATGGCTAAATATTTTCCAAATTGATGAAAATTATAACCCCAAATACCCAAGAAGTTCAATAACAGTCAAGCAGAAAAAAATTAAGGTAACCATAACAACATAATCAAAATTAATTACTCAAAATCAGCAATAAAGAATCCTGAAAGTAACCAGATTGGGGGTGGGGAGAAAAATACTCTATGAGCAAAGGAACAACAAATACAAGGATGACGTCAGATTCCTCATCAGAAACAATGCATGTGAAAAGTCAGTGGAGCAATAACTTTAAAATATTGAAGGGAAAAAAACTCCTGGATAAGCTGTAATAATTTATCATTGGCAAACCTAAACTGTAAGAATTAAAGGAAATTCTTCAGGCAGAAGAAAAATTATTCCACATAGAAATATGGGTAAGGACAGAAAAGAGATTACATAGGAGTACAAAAAAGCTTTTGAGGATTATGGATATGCTTATTGTTTTGATGGTGGTGATGATTTCCTAGGTGTGGACAAATGTCAAAACTTACCAAATTGTACACTTTAAATATGTGCAGTTTACATTAAAAAAATACAACTACCTTATGACCCAGTTATTCCCTTTCTAAATGTTTATAAAATAGAAATAAAAGTATATATCCATACAAAGACTTGTACACTAGTGTTAATAGAAGCTTTATTTATAATATTCCAAAACTGGAAACAATCCAAATTTCCACCAGTGATTGAATGGATAAATAGTATATTCATACAATGGAGCACTACTCAGAGATAAAAAGAAATGAGCCATTAATATTCTTAACAAAATGGATGAATCTGAAAATAAACATGCTGATTATAAACAGACACAAGAAGACTGTATATTTTATAATTCCATTTATATAAAGTTCTAGGGAATGCAAACTAATTTAATGTGACAGAAATCAGAGTAATGGCTGCCTAAGAAGGGGAAGCTTGGAGATACACTTCTGTACCAACCCCAACCAAATAAATCACAGTTCTTGAAAATAATAGGTAAAGTGATAATAATAACTAAAATTAACATAGCTATAGATATTTAATGATCTGGACAACCAAGTTGGGGGACTTTTCAAGATGGTAGTACAAAGGATAAAGAGATAAAAAGTATCACTGAAATGTTCTGACATGGAAATTTTTGAAAATAAGTTTCATAATCACAGAAAGGAGCAGAGGAAATATTCAAAGAAATTTTTAAAAGCTGTAGAAATTTATGCACATGCACACATGTACACACTTACTTGGCATATTAGAGTTAGGTGTACATATATTCAGTTCTGACAGCCCTGACTCTCAAGAAGACATTCAGCATTTCCTTCCAGTTAATGGAATCATTTCAGAGCCATGAAAATTTTTCTCCCCATCTGCTCCTAAATTAGGCCTTTCATAATTTATTTTTTAAATGATAGTCCTTAAATATTTTTGTATGTTGCCATGTAGAATCTTAAATTTTCAACTGAATCACTAGAAGAGATTTATCACAATAGGATTCATTAGCTTAGATTTATAAAATTTAAAAAATGTATAATTAAACCTCTGACACTTGCTATTTCTTTATTTATATTTATGGAAAAACCAGGATTCCCCTGGAATGAGAAGACTGCGTGTTCTTTTGACTAATGCTTGTAATGTCTTTGGAAAAAAAAGTGTATTAGAATATGGAAAATATGTAAACAATAGGCACTTAAGTCTAATTCAATTATTTCAAGACATAATGTAACCTACCATTTTTTCCTCTTGAATGACAAAAATAGGACATTAAACAAAGGAAATTGAGAAAATAAAGGATGCTTCTAGTTTTGATTTTTTTCTTTAACAGGTACATGAAAAGTTATCAGATGTTGCATTTTAAAAGTACATACAGATCTGCATTAATGTAGTAACAAGAGCACAGAGCTGAGAGTCATAAGAATCAAATTGTTGGGGGAGGATATAGCTCAAGTGGTAAAGCACATGCTTAGCATGCATGCATGAGGTCCTGGGTTCAATCCCACGTACTTCCTCTAAAACTAAATAAACCTGATTACCCCCTACACACCAAAATAAAATGATTAAATAATACAATAATAAATAAAATATAAAAATAAAATGTTTAAGAAAAAAAAGAATCAAATACTTGGCTCTGATCTGATAATATACTAGTGTAATCTTGAATATGTGAGTTCTGGATCTAATTCCTCATTCATAAAATGATACAGTAATATGTACTTGACATCTGTGATAGGGTTGCTAAGACAATTGAATGAGATGGTAGATGTGGAAACACACTGAAAATTATTGGACATTAATTTAACTAGTTTAAATTAATTTAAAGTAATTTATACATTAATTCATTCAAATGCACTTATTTGTACTTGTATACCTAAATACATAAATAGTGGTGAACAAAAAAAAATCCTCACAAATCTGTGTTCTACTTCAGCATACATTGTAGTACAAGGGGACATATAACAGACATACGATATATTAAATGGTAAACAGTGTTACAGAGGAAAATAAGTTGGAAAATAATAGAGGTTGTTGAGAAGTAGGGAAATTGATACAACTTTCAGTGACATAATCAGAGAAGGCCTTATTGAGAAGGCTACAAAGAGCTCAAGGGAGCAAATGTATAAGGTATATGGATATATGACAGAAATGTGCTACAGTCAAAGTGAACAGCAAAAACAATAGCCCTGAAGCAGACCTATGTCTGAGTGCTGGAGGAGCAACAAGGATGCCATTCTGGCAAGAGTGGAATTCATTTGGGGAACAGTAGTCTAAGATAAGCTCAGAAAGATAAAGGGGTCTGTATTACATAGAGCCCTGTAAGCCATTTTAAGGACTGTATCTTTATTTTGAAAAAAAGAATTTGAGAAGTAATAGGGATTGAACTGCATTTAGCAGAATACATGAGAAGGGGACAAAGGTAGAAGCAGAAGTTTAGCAATGATCCAGAAGGGAGGTGAGGCTGGCAATAGGGCATTGTCAGTCGGGGTGGAGAAAAATGGTCTGATTCTGGATGTTTTAAAATATTGACTATGTGGGTGGCTCCAAATACAGAGGCATTTCTTCCCCTTAGTCCTTTGTGGCTTCGTTAAAAAAAAAAAGTCTAATGTAAGCACAGAAAATTGTATAGTTCATAAGTATGTATTGGTTACCTTTAAATTGGTCCCACCATGTAACCATAACCCAGATTTAAAGAAACTCAGGATATTGACAACGTATCAGAAGCCCCTTTCATATTCACTTCCGGTTGTTATCACCTCCACCTCAGTAATTGTTATAACTTATATAACCATGTATTAATTTTACACACTTTTGAACTTTACTGAGATGAAACAATACGTTATGGATTCTTTTGTATGAGTTCTTTCACTCAACTTTATGAGATCCATCCATGTTGTTACAAAAGGTTTGTATATTTTTATTGCTGTATAGTATTCCATTGCATGAATATTCCACAATTTATTTCTCAATTTTACTCTCTTAAAAATTTGAGTCATTTTTTATCTTTGGGTTAGGTTGAAGAGTACTGTTGTGAACATTCTTGAATGTACCTTTTGTAGAACATACATTTGCATTTCTATTAGGTGTATGCATAAGGCATAAGACTGGACTTGTGTCATAGTATATAAATATTAGTGTGTGTGTGTGTGTGTGTGTGTGTGTGTAGCTTTACTGGATCCTATTAATTTTCCAGAGTGATTGTACCAATGTACATCCCTACTATCAATACATGAAAATTCCAATTGTTCCACATCCCTGCAAGAATTTGTTATTTTTTCATCCTTTTCATTTTAAACGTTTTGGTGAGTGTATAGTGATATTTTGCCATGGCATATATTTTCATTTCTCTGATGACTAATATAAAAGAGCGTCTTTCTGTATGTTAATTGGCCATTTGGTTGTGCTCTTTTGTGAAGTGTCTATTCTGGTGTTTTGTCCATTTTTCTATTGGGATCTTTGCCTTTCTTACTGATTTATAGCAGTTATTTACATATTCTGGATACAAATTCTTTCTCAGATATATGAGTTGCAAAAGTGTTTTCCGCTTTGTTGTTTGACTTTGTACTCTAAGGTCTCTTTTGATAAACAGAAGTTTAAAATTTTTTCTCTTTGTTTAACACTTTTTGTGTTCTCTTGAAGAAACAATTATCTAATTCTATTTATGTTTCAGTAACACAATCCATACGTAATTAATTTTTGTGTATAAAAGGTGGAGGCAAGATTAAACTTTTTTCCATATGAGTAATCAAGCTCATTTATTGAAAATTGTATCTTCTTCACATTTTATTACAGGTATCTGTATATACTTGATTTTGTTTCTAGACTTGCTATACTATTCCACTCTTCTATATAACTAATAGCATACTGTCTTAATTATTACAGCCTTAAATAATTTTTATATCTGCAAATGTAAATCCCCCAGCTTTGTTCTTCAAGATTGTGTTGATTATTCTTGTCCCTTTGTATTTCCATGTAGATATATAATCTGATTGTCAATTTCTACAAAAAATAAACTTCTAGGATTATTATTAGGATTCATTGAATAGATCAGTTTGTGGGAAAAGTAGTTACAATATTGTGTCTTCCTATATATGAGCATAATGAATTTCTCTACTTATTTGGGTCTTTAATTTCTTTCAAAAATGTTCTCTAATTTTGAAATTTTAAAGGCATTGCACATACTTTATTTTATTTACTCTAGGGATTTGATACTTAATTATTGCTAAAAATGATTTACATTAAACTTTATTTTCTATTTGTAGTTGTTATATAAATAGATACAGTTTTTGAAGTGCTTACCTTGTATCAAGCAACTGTGTTCGATTAACTTAATACTAATTGTAAATTATTTTGGATTGTCTACATACACAATCATGTAAAATTAATTCTACAAAAAAGAAAGTTTTATTTTTCCCCTTCCAATTCTTGTGCCTTTTATTTTTCCTTCTTGCCTAATAACACTAAGATCTTCAGAGCAATGTTTAATTGAAGTAGTAAGAGCTAGCATCCATTGCAATGTTCCTGTTTTTAGCAGAATTGAATTCAATTATTTATTACTAAATTTAGTGTTTCCTGCAGCTTTTATCATAGATTTTTTTTAGGTTTAAGAAAGTTTTCTTCAATCCCTATCTTGATAATTTTTATCATGAATAGGGGTTGAATTCTGTCAAATATTTGTTCTGTTTCTATTGAGATCATCATAGTGTTATTTTATCCTTTTCCTGTTAAATACGAGATTATAGTTATCGATTGTTTATTGTATAATTATTGATTTTTAAATGTTAAACCAATCTTGCACTCCTGGGACAAATCTCACTTGGTTATGTTGTATTATATTTTTGCATATATCAGGATTCAATTTGCTATAGTTTTATTTAGAATTTTTGCATTATCGGATAAAAGAATGATCCAAATATATGTGGCCTACAAAAGATACATTTAAGATTTAAAGACACAAATTGTTTTAATATAAAAGAATGTAAAAAGATATATCATGCAAAGTGTATCTAAAAGAGAGTGGAGTGGGCATATTAGTATGAGATAAAATAGACTTGAGGGCAATAATGTTCCTAAAGACAAAAAAGAAAGTTTTATGATAATAAGAGGGACAATTCTTTTAACAGACATAATAATTATAAACATACATTTATCTAACCACATAAATCCAAAATGTAAGAAGTAGAAACTGAAATAATTTAAGGGAGACATAGACAATTCATTAATAGCAAGGCAATTAAATATCTCACTTTGATCAATGGATAAGACAGCTAGAAACAGGGAAAATGAATACTTGAATAACACTATAAACAATAGACCTCATAGACATCTGTAAGACTTTCCATCCAATAACAGCAGAATAAACATTTTTTTTAAGTGAGG
This sequence comes from Camelus ferus, assembly GCF_009834535.1. Lineage (NCBI taxonomy): Eukaryota > Metazoa > Chordata > Mammalia > Artiodactyla > Camelidae > Camelus > Camelus ferus. The sequence goes on along the minus strand of NC_045732.1, from coordinate 94,323,801 downwards.
ATGGAATATTCTATAGGATAGATGATATGTTAAGCCATAAATAAGTCCAAAAATTTTTAAATGATTTAAGTTACATAAAATGTATTCTCTGACTGCAATGGAATAATGACTTTACAGAAATAAGAAAGATAATAAAAATTACTATGAACGATTGTATGTCCAAAAATCAGTTAACTAGAGAAAATGGACATATTTCTAGGACACACACTACTGAAGCAAACTGAAGAAGAAAATACGAGTGAAAAACATTGAGAGCATCAGATCATCAGTTCAGGTGGCCCAATATCTAATGGGAATCCAAAAGCAGAGAATATATAACAAAGGAGAGAAAACTGAAATTCATCACAAAATTTTCTGAAGTGGAAGAATATGAATTAAGGGCTCATTAGGTACCTAGCACAATAAATGATAGAAATGAGTAATTGCAAAACAAAAACAAACAAAAAGATCTATACCTAAGTATATCTCTTTGAAAGTTTTGAACTCCAAAGATAAATAGAAGCTCCAGAGAACAGTATGCAAGACGTAAAAACACATAGATCATTTACAAAGGAGCAGTACTCAGACCAGGATCAGACTTTTCATCAACAACATTGAATAAAAATGCCTTCCATGTTCTGATGTAAAATAGTTTTGCATATAATTCGCCATCAAGACAAACTGTTAAACCAGTGATATGGCATAATTTTTAAAATATTTGGACACACAAGTACACAAAAATTAGCTTCCAACACTCTTTTTATTATGGTAGTTCTTGCCTCTGTAATTCAGCCAAACAAGTGGAATAAGGAAGAAACATGTATCACATGGATTCGTATCATCTAATTAGGTTGTATGTTTGATACTGAGTTGTATGAGCTGTTTGTATATTTTGGACATAAACCCCTTATTGGTCACATCATTTGCAAATATTTTTTCTCATTCAGTAGGTTGTCTTTGTGTTTTGTCAATGGTTTCCTTTGCTGTGCAGAAGCTTTTACGTTTAATTAAGTCCGATTTGTTTATTTTTGCTTTTGTTTCTTTTGCCTAAGGAGACAGATCCCCCCAAAATATTGCTATGATTTATGTCAAAGAGTGTTGTGCATATGTTTTCTTCTAGTTTTAGGATTTCTGGTCTTACAGTTAGATAGTTAATCCATCTTCAATTTAGTTTTGTATATGTAAGTTGTTTTTATATTTTGGTTCTTATAATACTGAAACAAACATTTGTTTAAATGTTTTTGTGTGGAGATTTGTTTTCATTTCTCTTGGATATATAACTAGTAGTAAAATTAAAGACAGTGTTACCATATGACCCAACAATTTTGCTAAAACTTATGTAAATGATTTCAGTTGCCATGAAAAAGTAGAGGTATAGACAGGAAATGTAAGGTAATGGAAAGGAGCAGGAGAACTGAAATGAAAATATAAGTGCTAATATCATTTTCTTAGATAGTGCAAATTGAGAGACCCTGTTTATATTTAATGAAATAAGATGTTAGGGTGTAAGTATATTATTTACAAAAACAATACATTGAGATAGTGAAAAATAAAGATATAATTATATTTGCATGCTATTCATTTGGTAGGGTATAAGTAATATTAGTCCTAATCTATTATATCAGGAAGCCAAAAGATAATATATAAAATTGATGAGTCAAGATATAGCAGTGTAAGCATATTATTTAGGGACATGGAAGTGATAGCTCTAAGGAATTGAAATATTTAAGAATGTTTCCCTCCAGGGAGGAGTAGAGCCTAAGATTGTTTTCATAATAAATCCCTCTCTGTTACTTGATTAAAACATATTTTTTTGGTTTAAAAACATATTTTGAATGTATACGTTTGAAAAATTCTTAAAAAAAAAGAAGCCAACAATGATTATTGAAAATTTATAATTATAAATAAAATTGTGCTGAAAATACTCTGTACATAAAGATGTTCCAAAAAGTACATACTGTAGCACTATCTCCATGGATAATGATACGTGTATTTCATATTTTTCTTTCCTCTTGAGGTAGAAAAATCTGAGTACTAAGAAGGGTTGAAAATTATTCTTTTAAGACTGAGAAAAAAAGACCTTGATTGACACTCCCTAAATAGTTTTGGGCATAGTGAATGCCAGTTTCCACAGTTCCTCAGTGACTTAAACATATTCCTGAAAATCAGGAGACAATTAATGGAATTAAAAGGCAGTTAATTTGAAATGAATAAAAGAAACTGACTCTTTGCAATAGATATGGTTGATCTGTGAAATTCTCTGCCATAGTATGTTACTGAGAAGGATCATTTGCAGCTGGATTAAAACTGAATTCTAAATTTTCAGTCGTATAAACTGAGGAATGAGAAGGAAAGAAAGTAAGCCTTAAAAGGAAATTCAACACCACATAAACTTTTCTATAAAAATAGCTATTAGAAAATGATATTAAATGTTTTTCATAGTGAGTATAGAAATCTTTGCATTTTCTTCCCAAAACTAGTACATTGTGATTGCTCTTCCCCTCCCTCAAACTTAACCACATTTGTAAAAAGAGACCCAATTTAAAGACAAATTTAAATATTTTCCATTCATTAACAACCATGCCTGATAAATACAGGAAACACTAACATATAGGGAGGTTATCATATCTTATTAGACTATCATTTCCTACTTGTTAGGGTAAATTTTTAGAGAAGAGACAGACATTTTCCTTATTACAACTGCCAGTAAAAACATTGCAAGGGTGGACAATATGGATGTATTGTAACATCCAACTGTAATATCAAATAATGATTACTAAGCTTGGCAAAATACTTATCAAAAGTTTATTACTAAAAAATGAGAAAACAAGGATGTCAGCTGTAACCCAGTTCTGCTCAACATTATACTGGAGGTTCTAGACAAGGCAATTAGGCAAGACAAGGAAATAAAACCACTCAGATTGAAAAGGAAGAAATAAATATATCTATATTTACTAGTGACATGATCTTATGTATAGAAAATCCAAAGGAATCCTCAAAGGAACTATTAGAACTCATAAACAAGTTCAACAGAGTTACAGTATACAAAGTCAATATTAAAAATTATTTGCATTTCTATATCCTAACAATGAACAATGAAAAATGAAATTAAAAAATATAACTACATTTTACAAAAGCATCAAAAAGAACAAAATATTCAGGTATAAATTTAACAAGTACAGTATTTATAAACTGAAAGCTATAAAATTTTATTTAAAGAAATTAAAGAAGGTCAAAATAAGTGGAAATACTTCCCATGTTCCTGTATCAGAAAACTTAATATATTCTTATGATGCAAATACTTGCCATATTGAATTATAGTTTCAATGCAACCTTATGAAAATTCCATCTTTTTCCCCCCTAAAAATTGACAAGCTGCTCCCAAAATTAATATGGAAACACAAGTGCCTCTGAATAATAAGTTTTGAAAAAAAAAAAAAAAAGAACAAAGTTGACAGTCTTCTGAATTTCAAAAATTGTTAAAAAACTACAGTAATAACAGCAGTGTGGAACTGGCATAGGATAAATATGTAGGTCAATGGAATAGAATTGAGGATACAGAAATAAACACTTTTACCATCAATTAATTTTTGATATGGTTGCTAAGACAATTCACTGGAGATAAGAATAGATTTCTCAACAATTGGTGCTGAGACAACTGTGTATACACATGCAAGAGAATGAAGTTAGATTCCCTACGTCACACTATATACTAGAATTAATTTTAAATGGATGATAGATCTAAATGTAAGAGAAAGTTTCAGAGCTATTAGGGAACACAAGAGGACATCTTTGTGACCCTGGATGAGGCAGTGGCGTCTCTGATACAACATCAAAAGCACAAGTAAAAAAAGAAAAAAATAGATAAATTGTAATGCACCAAAATTAAAAGTGTTTGTACTTCAAAGAACAACATCGGTAAGTTAAAAAGACACAGAATGGGAGACAAATATGCTAATCCTATATCTGATAAGGAACTTGTGTTAGTATATGTAAAGAACTCTTAAAACTCTACAATAACAAGGTGAGTAGCCCCTTTAAAGAATGTGGAAAGGACCTGAACACACATTTCTTCAAAGAAGATATACATATGGCAAATGAGCACGTGGAAAGATTCTCAAAATCATTCGCCATTAAGGAAATGCAAAGTACACCCACAATGGGCTACCACTTCACATCCATTAGAATGGCTATAATCCAAAGGATATAAAATAACAAGTGTTGGCAATGATGATGAGAAAGTGGAACCCTCATGGAGCATTACTGGTGAGATTATAAAATAGTGCATCCACTTTGGAAACCAGTGTGGCAGTTTATAATGTTAAAAAAAGAAGGTATTATACCCAAGATAATTGAAAACATATGCTAAGAAAAGAACTTGTACATGAATATTTATAACAGCATTATTCATAATAGCCAAGACGTGGAAACTACTCAAATGTCTTATCAGTTGATGAATGGGTAAATATAATGTGGTATACCCACACAATGGAACATTTTCAGACATAAAAAGAAATAAAGTACTGATGCTTGCAACATGGATAAACCTTGAAAACATTATGGTAAGTGGAAGAAGCCAGTCAGAAAAGACTACCTACTGTATGATTCCTTTTATATGAAATGTCCAGAATAGAAGAATCCATAGAGACAGAAAGCAGATTAGTGCACACCAGGGGCTGGAAACAGGAGGGATGAGGAGTGACTATAATTGGTATGAGGTTTCTTTATGTGTGATGAAAATGTTTTAATTTAGTTAGTAGTGAGGTTACACAATTCTGTAGATATAATAAAAAAACATCGGATTGTACACTTTAAAATGATGAACTTTGTTATATAAATTATATTTCGGTAAAGATATTGTAAAATAACAAAGTGAATATTCAACATGTTTTATCAACATGGATTATGTATAAGCAGGCATTAGTCAAAGTAAGAAAAGGTCTATGTACATTCCCCTTTAAGGTTAATGTTTAAACAAATTAATAATGCAGTTTCAACCAGATTAATCCCTCAGGGCTGAGATAGTTTTATGAATTACTAGTGTGGTGCCAAATTACACTAGGAAGGACTTTGTTTATGCACAGGATATATTCACTGGCAAATAAATAGTATAAACTAGCAGTAGCTTTTAGAAAAACAAATTGCAGCATTATCCATTTAAAATACATATTTTCACATACACGCAAGCACATTCTACTCTGCAATTAAAAATCAACAGATTTTACAGTACATCCATTATACTGTTTAGGGGATAATTGAGGGATATAACACATACTGTATGATTACTCAGAACCACCCAAAGCATTAGTAATATATTTTTGAGATACTAAGTTCAAATGAACAGTTATTGCAAAGATAATGTGGAGTATAGAACTCAGATCAAAAGTACTGTTAAATGAATGGCTTGGTAGATCAGATAATCACCATGGTAGGGTTATGAGAAACAGTAAGAACAAACTGAAAGTTGATTTGCGATAAAGTATCATTAGAGGAAAAAAAAAATAAAACCTCATATAGTATAGAAGTAAAACATGTTATATTTTGCCACAACTTTTAATTTGGTGCTGCAACTCTGAAATCTTCATTTTGTTATCAAATTACAGCTCAATTTTAAAAAATGCCATTTCCTATTACTTGTAAATTATTGATCCTCTTCTTTGCATTCTGCCCTAAAGTGATGTCCATGGGTAATCTTGTACTTTCTCTATCCTAGTCCTGGAATAAACCATTTCAATAAGAAGCCATGGTCCTTTTTAATTGGCAATAGTATTTAGAAACCAAGATCTGGGGACTAGATGTGCTCATTGTTACTGGTGTCATTGCTTCCAGGCCGTCAGTGGAGCAAGCTAGAAAATACATTAATGAAAACAATAAAGAAAATCGTAGGTTCTTATGTATATGCTCAATTAAAATTAAACATTAAATCAATTTTTCTTAAAATGTTTTTATTTTATATGTGTATATCTTTTCTCTTTGATTCTTAAGAAAGTTTGATTTATCCTACAGTATACATAATAGCTTCAAAATTACAATGCAGATATTGCTACTAAGAGTGAAATTACTAAGTGGATTTTTAATTTTCTCTGCCTTTTTTTCTTTATCCTTAGAATATATCCTACTAAAGATGTACAATCTGAAGACTGTGTTCAAAAGTCACTTGAAACAATTACTTTTATGTGTGATTATTTTATCAATTTGACATGCAGTTTGGTTTGTTTATTTTGGCTTGTTTTCAATTTTAGAGTTCACTATTTTCCCTTTTTATTTATTTATGTTTTTAAATGTATAAAATATTTATATGGATCAAAAGCAAATAATACATGAGAATATAAGCCCCATTCCCCCAGCTGAGGTGTAAGAAGGATCATCTATGGCAGACTAAAAGAGGTCCAAGTATAATTTCCAGGTAAACTGAATTGCCATAGGGAGATAAATAAGGTACATAATTGAATCAATTAATGCAGAAACAGGAGGAAGAATCATATGGGTCAAAATAAGCTGGAAAAAAATCAAGAGATCAACATAATCAAAGGAGATCAAGTAGATCAACATGATTAACTTTATATCACATAACGTTCAGATGATATCATACAGATTAAAATGGATTTCATGTATTGTAGTAGTAGTTCTAAGTGATTTGTTTCTTAATGTTTAATAGTGGAAATGCATGTGACCTCATGATAGTAAAGAAAAGGCTACTCATCTTCTGTCTACTTGTGAGTGTAAATAGATTTAGGTCCACAAATGTTGTCTGTTGCTAGAGAAATGTGAGATCCATGTGAAAATTATTCTGAATGAGGCAGGGGAGAATAGTAATAGTAATAGTAATAGTAACTTGTTGAATAGTAATTTTCTTTCTAATAAGCTGGGGGTGAATATTATCAAGTATTGACTGTATGAAATAAGAAAAATGAAAATATCTTGTGGTGTTGTATGTGACAATCTAAAGTACAAGATAATAGCATAAGTTGTGGCAGAGGGAAAAAGGACCTTATATTATTAAGGAGTTGTAAAAGTTCTAATTTATATCATACTCCAATAAATGAAGGATACATTTTGATATCTTTGGGATAAATACCAAAAGAATAGTGAAGGAATATATAAATACCAAGCTCATAATAAACATATTGACACAAAAGAAGACAGGAAAATATATTTAAAAAGAAAAACAGTGAAGGTGGTACAAATAAAACATAAAAACTTAAAAAATATGAAATGATTAAATCTAATTATTTCAGTATGTTAAAAATTGAGTAAATATTCCAGTTATCAAAGAAAAATTGTCAGAGTGAATTGTCAAGAGAAAAAAAACACTTTTAAGAGATAAACCTTAAATATAAAGACACAGAAATGTTCAAAGAGAATGTAAAATTATATTCCAGGTGAACACTATAGATGTTGAGGTTTTGTTTTATTAATATCAGATAAAGTAGATGTTAAGGCTAGAAGCATTACTAAATATGAATGATACAAATGTCAAAGAAGATATAACAATTATAAATTTGTATTTACCTAATAATGTAATATCAAAATGTATAATGTATAAATGGGCAGAATTAAAATGAGAATTAAGTTTATAGTCACAGTTGGTGACTTTAATACATATCTCTGTAACTGATAGAAAAGCATACAGAAAACAGTATGGATATTGAAGATTAGGATGATATTTTAAGAAATTTGACCGAATTGACATATGTATTGAACTTGGACATGAACAATTGAAGAATACACATTATTTTCTGTGCACATGACCATAGTCAGACCAAAGAGCGTGTATCAACCTTTTAATAGTCTAAAATCATACATAGAGTATATTTTCTGACCATGAAGGAATTAAACTAGAAATAAATAACAAAATGATAACTATAAAAACTCATATTTTTATAAATTAGGAAATACATTTTGTTTCTAAATACCTCATAGCTAGCATAATACATGTCAGTGGAAATTAGAATATATGTTTTTAAAGTAGTGATGATACAAATAAAATATGGCAGAACATGTGGGCTTTAGCTACAACCATGCATATATGTTCATGTATAGACTTAATTTCATATATAAAAATAGAAGGATAAAAATCAATTATCTATAAGTGTCCATCTTAAGAAGGTTAAAAAGAACTGAAAATTTAACACAAATAATAGTAGAAGGAAAGAGATATAATGATTAAGAGCAGAAATATATGAAATAATAATAATGGTATCAACAAAGCTAAAAGTTAGTTAACAGACTATATACAATTAACAGTATCCTGACAAGAATGATCAGAAACAAGATTGAAAAGGCACAAACTACAAATGTTAGGAAGGAAAAAGAAGATGTTACTACAGATGTTACATTAAAATTTTTTTTTAAAATAACACTGTGAACAAATATAAACCAATCTATTTGAATATGTGGATAAATTTCTTGAATAGGGCAATGCACTAAAAATAACATAAGAATAAATATAAATGTAAATGTAAATAGTCCTATATTAATTAAGGAACTCAATTTATAATTTCAAACTTTCCCACAAAGAAAATGTCAGAACCCTATGGCTTAACTAGCATATTGTTCTAAACTCTGAGAAGATGTAACATCAATCTCATGGAAAACTTTCTAGAGAATAGAAAATCAGGAAAATTCCTAATTATTTTATGGTGCCTGAATAACATTGATATCAAAACCTGACAGGGACACTAGAAGAATGGAAAATTACAAACTGGAGTCTCAAATATAAGTGAAAAATTTCTAAACAAACATTAGCAAAGCAAATCTTGGGGTATATGAAAAAGAATTCATTATGATCAATTTTACTTTATTCCAGAAATGTGAAGTTCATTTTAAAAATCAATCAATGTAATTCACTATAATTAACAGAATGGGGAAAGCAATATGATCCTCTCAATAGATAAGTAAAAAATGGTTTATATTTATGAGCGATCCTTAGAAAACTAGAGATATTAGATAACTTCTTAATCTAATAAAAATTATCTTTAAATATAAAACAACTAACATAAAAATAAATGCTGAATGACTGAAAGCTCTCTCATTAAGCTCAGAAACAACATAAAAATAGCTTATATTCTTCTTCTTTGAACTTATACTCAAATTATACTGGAGCAGTTTTGGTTCCCTGGAAGATGGAGTAAGCACACTTCTTTCTCTCTGACTAAATGCAACTATAAAACGTGGACAGAATGCATGATAGAGCTGTTTGAGAAATCTGAAAAGTTAATAGCAGCATGCCGACTGGGAAAGATTGACAGAATTTTCAGTAACACAAAATTAGCAGTGAATGTATTATTGTTTTCTTCAACCTAGACTCACTACAGCAAGACACCTAAAAGTAAGCACTATAGCACAGACGGAGATAACTTCAGCGAAGCCCTCTAGCTATACCTTGAGGGCCAGGAAAGGGAATCCCTAATGCTCATACAAAGTGCAAGTCACCCACTTTTCCCCTTCTGTTCTCTTATGCACCAGCAATCAGGAAATCCCTTGAAGGCAGAGGCAATAGCCAGTATTAGGAAACTGCAGGAGCCAAACTGAGAGTAACCTTCCTTTTCATTTAGTGGAGCTGTAGGTCCAAAGGGGTGGGTCTCTGTTCTTGTGTCAGTTGAACCCAATGAGTACTGGGGAAATCATGGAGAGGGAGAAACTTTGGAAAGTAACCCTATAAAGTTTATAAAATCACCCTCAAACCATACATATGTGCAAGCGATCCAAATTAGCATATTTCCAAAGTCATTGGAGAGCTGAGCCAATGATATACTACCACCTAGGTTCACAGACTATAAACCAAGGATAGACTTGAAGAACACTACAAAGACCGTGAAAACTGAATTGATATGGAAACATAAGCCACAGAAGGAAGTCTGGAACTTGCACCCTGACCTAACCAGGACTAAAATGAGAAAAACAAAATCAACGTTCTTCATAGAATTTAAATAAGATACATAGTTTCATAGCATGGTAATCAAAATATGTAAACTAATACTCTAAATCACATGTTATAGAAAGAACTATGAAAATTTAAATCCCTTGGGAATGCCTGTTAATAGGTACCAAAGGCCAAAATAACACTGATTTAGAATTATCTGACAAAGAATCTAAAGTAACTACAACAGTAGCTATATAAAGTAGGTGTAAAGTAACTATATGAAGAAAACAATTTCATTTAAAATAAAATTAAAAAATAATACATGAGGAATAAAGTCAACGAAGGGGAAAACTCTGTACGCTGAAAAGTATGACACTGATAAAAGAAAATGAAGAAGGCACAAACAAATGCAAAATTATCCAGTGTTCATGGATTGAAAGAATTAATGCTGTTTAAATGTCCAAACTACTCAAAGCCATTTATAGATTCAATACAATCCCTATCAAAATTCTAATGGCATTTTTCACAGAAATAGAAAAAGTAATCCTAAAATTTATATGGAACCCACAAGGCCGCAAGTAGCCAAAGCAATCATGAGAAAGAGGAACAGAGTCAGCCTTAATCCTCTTCCCCATCTTGCCCCTCACTCCACCTCTCTCCCTATTGATAACCACTAGTTTGTTGTCCATATCTTTGGGTCTGTTTCTGTTTTGTTATATTCATTTGTTTGTTTTATTTTTTAGACTCCACATGAGTGAGAACACAAAGAATTTGTCTTTCTCTTTCTGACTTATTTCACTAAGCATAAATACTTTCCAGGTCTATTCATGTTGTTGCAGATGTCAAAATTTCATTTTTTTATTGCTGAACATTATTCAATTATATATATATATATTCAATTATATATATATTCAATTATATATTATATATATTATTCAATTATATATATATACACTTCTTCTTTATGCAGTCATCTGCTGATAGACACTTAAGTTTCTTCCATATCCAAACCATTGTAAATAATGCTGTTATGAACTTTGGGGTATATATATCCTTTCAAATTAGTGTTTTCATTTTCTTTGGATATATACCTAAGAGTGGAATTGCTGGATCATAGGGCAGTTCTATTTTTACATTTTCCAGGAGTTTTTATATCATTTTCCACAGTGGCAGCACCAGTTTACATTCCTACCAACAGTGTACTAGGGTTCACTTTTCTCTATATGCTCACCAACATTATTTGTAGACTTTTTGATGATAGCAATTCTGACAGGTGTGAGATGATAATCTTATTGTGGTTTTGATTTGCATTTGGTTTTAATTTGCAGTTCTCTGATGATAGAGATTTTGAGCACCTTTTCATGTGCCTGTTCACCATCTGTATGTCTTTTTTGGAAAAAATGTTTATTCAGATCCTCCACTCATTTTCTAACCAGGTTGTTTGTTTTTGTAATGTTGAGTTGTATGTGTTCTTCATATATTTTAGATATTAACCTCTTAACAGACATATCTTTGACAAATATTTTCTCCCATTCAGTAGGTTGCATTTTCATTTTGTTGATGGTTTTCTTCCCTTGCAAAAGCTTTAAAGTTTAATTAAGTCTCATTTATTTATTTTTGCTTTTGTTTCCCTTGCCTGAGGAGGGAGATCCGAAAAAATATTGCTAACACCTATGTCAAATAATGTCCTTGTCTATGTTTTTTTCTAGGAGTTTTATGATTTCAGGTCTTACACTTAGGTCTTTAATCAGTTTGAGTTTATTTTTCTATTTGTTGTGAAAATTTTTTCTAATTTCATTCTTTTACATGGAGTTGTCCAGATTTCCTAACAGCACTTGCTGAAGAAACTGTCTTTTCTCCATTGTATATTCTTACCTTCTTTGTTGTAGATTAATTGACCATATGTGTGTGGGTTTATTTCTGGGCTCTCTATTTTGTTGCATTGATCTATATCTGTTTTTGTGCCAGTGCCACACTGTTTTAATTACCATATCTTTGTATTATATTTTGAAACCAGGGCCTGTAACGCCTCCAGCTTTGTTCTTCTTTTTCAAGAATGCTTTGGGTACTCGGAATTTTAGGATTATTTGTTCTAGTTCTGTGAAAAATGTTACGGTTATTTTGATAGGGATGAATTAAATCTGTAGGTTGCTTTGGGTAGTATGGGTATTTCAACAATATTAATTCTTCTAGTACATGAACATGGATAGATTTGCATTTATTTGTATCATCTTCAGTTCCCTTCACCAATATCATATAGTTTTTAGAGTATGGGTCTTTCCCCTCCTTGATTAAATTTATTTCTAGGCATTTTATTATTTGTCATGTGACTATAAATGGGGTTGTTTTCTTGATTTCTTTTTCTGATAGTTAATTGTTAGTGTATAGAAAAGCAAAGGATTTCTGTATATTAACCTTGTGTCCTGCACTTTTACTTGAGTCATTTATTAGTCCTAATAGTTTTGGGGTAGAACCTTTAGGATTTTCTGTGTATAGTATCGTGCCATCTGCAAATATTGAGTTTTACTTCTTCCTATCCAATTTGGATGCCTTATATTTCTTTTTCTTGTCTGATTACTGTAGCTAGGATTTCCAATACTGTGTTAAATAGAAATGGCAAGAGTGGCATCCTTGTATTATTTCTCATTTTATAGGAAAACCTTTTTCCATTGAATATGGTATTAACTGTGTGTTTGTCATAAATGGCCTTTAGTATGTTGAGATATATTCCATCTATACCAACTTTGTTAAGAGTGTTTATCTTGAAGGGATGTTGAATTTTGTCAAATGCTTTTTCTGCATCTACTGAAATGATTGTATGATTTTTATCCAACGTTTTGTTAATGTGGTGTATCACATTGATTGATTTGCAGATATTGAACCATCTTTGCATCCTTGGGATAAATTCTACTTGATCATGGAGTATTATACTTTTTATGTATTGTTGAATTTGTTTTGCTTATATTTTATTGAGGATTTTTGCATCTGTGTTCATCAGGAATATTAGCATGAAATTTCCTTTCTTCCTTTCTTCCTTTCCTTTCTTTCTTTCTTCCTTTCTTTTCTTTCTTTCTTTCTTTCTTTCTTTCTTTCTTTCTTTCTTTCTTTCTTTCTTTCTTTCTTTCTTTCTTTCTTTCTTCCTTCCTTCCTTCCTTCCTTCCTTCCTTCCTTCCTTCCTTCCTTCCTTCCTTTTTTTCCTTTTCTTTTCTTTTCTTTTCTTTTCTTTTCTTTTCTTTTCTTTTCTTTTCTTTTCTTTCATTTGTAGTGTCTTTGTCTGGTTTTAGTATCAAAGTAATGCTGGCCTTGTAGAATGAGTTTGGACGTGCTCCTTCCTATGTTTTAGAATAGTTTGAGAAGAGTAGTTAAACTCTTCATTGTATGTTTGGTAGAATTTCCCTGTGAAGCCATCTGGTCCTGGCCTTTTGTTTGTTGGGAATTTTTTGATTACTGGTTCAATTTCAACACTAGTAACCATTCTGTTCAGATGATCTATTTCTTCCTGATTCAGTCTTGGGAGAATGTATATTTCTAGAAATGCATCCATTTCTTCTAGGTTTTCCAATTTGTTGGCATGTAACTGTTTATAGTATTTTCTTATGATTGTACTTTTGTGATATCAGTTGTAACTTCTTTTCTTTCATTTCTAATTTTTTTGAATCCTCTCCCCTTTTTTAAAATGAGCCTGTCTAAAGGCTTATCAATTGTATTTTTTTTTAAAAAAAAACTGCTCTTGATTTTATTGATCTTTTCTATTGCTTTTTTGTTCTTTTTAAATTTCCTTTCTGATTGTTATTATTTACTTTCTTCTGCTGACTTTGGGCTTTCTTCTTCTTTTTCTAATTCATTTAGATGGTAAGCTATGTTGTTTATTTGAGATTTTTCTTGTTTCTTGAGGTAGGCCTGTATCTCTACAAACTTCCCTCTTACAGCTGTTTTTACTGCATCACATAGACTTTGGAAAGTTATGTTTTTATTTTTGTTTGTCTCAGGGTACTTTCTGATTTCTCTTTGATTTGTTCATTGACCTATTTTTTTAATAGCAAGTTATTTAGTCTCCACATGTTTGTGTGTTTTCCTATTTTTCTTTCTATAATTGATTTATAATTTTGTAACTTTGTGGTCAGAAAAGATGCTTGGTATGATTTCAGTCTTCTTAAATTTATTAAGACTTGTTTTGTTGAATAACATATGCTGTATTCTCTTGTTCACTTAAAGAAGATCCTTTAGCATTTCTTGTTAGATTGGTTTAGTGATTATGAACTCTTTATTTTTTGCTTGTCTGGGAAATTCTTTGTCTTTCCTTCATTTCTGAATTATAACCTTTCTAGGTAGAGTATCCAGGTTGTAGGTTTTTCTCCTTTCAGCACTTTAAGTATTTCATGCCACTCCCATCTGGCTTGCAAAGTTTCTGCTGCGAAATGAGCTGATAGTCTTATGGGGATTCCTTTGTATCTGATTCCTTGTTTTCCTCTTGCTGCCTTTAAAATTCTCTATTTTTAACTTTTGCAATTTTAATTGTGATATGTCTTTGTGTGGGTCTGTTTGGGTTCATCTTGTACAGGATTTTCTGTACTTCTGTACCTTGTTATCTGTTTCGTTCTTCAATTTAGGGACGTTTGGGGCCATAATTCAGTCAAATCATAGTTAAATCAAATTTGGCATTTTCTACTGCTTTCTCTCTGTTTTCACCTTCTGGGACTCCTACAATGCAGATGTTAGTATGCTTGATATTTTCCCAGAGTTCCCTTAAACTATCATCATTTCTTTTTCTTTTTCTTTTTGCTGTTCTGATTGGGTGATTTCCTCTATTCTATCTTTCAGATCACTTATGTGTTTGTCTTTGTCACCTAATATGCTGTGAATTTCTTCTAGTGTGTTTTTCATTTCAGTTACTATATTCTTCAGCTCTTATTGGTTCTTTTTTTTATATTTCCTAGTTTCGTTTAGCTTCTAACTGTGTCCATTTATTCTTTTTCTGAATTCAGTTAGCATTTTTATTACTATTGCCTTAAACTCTATAACAGGTAAATTATTTATCTCTGTTTCATTAGAGTTTTTTCCTGTGGTTTTATCTTGTTCTTTCATTTGAAACATATTCCTCTGTCTTTACATTTTCTTTAATTTTCTCTGTTTGTCTCTATGAAATTAGGTGAAGCAGTTACCTATACTGGTCTTGAAGGTGTATCCTTATGTGGGATCATTCCTATGAAGTCTGCATGTGCCCAGTGGATTTGGTAGGAGTGCTGGATATGAGGTGAGCATGGACTGCATCTTCTGGAGTGTGCTGACAGCTGCTGCCTTGGTGGGAGGATGGTCTGGATTTGGAGAGGTTTGAGTCAGAGCCAGGTGCAAGCTGGGGTTCTTGTAGGTTCAGAGGCAGTTGTTTCACTCTCCGGGATTGAGCCAGGGACCGAGTGCCTGAAGCGGGAGCCCTGAGGGAGTTGGGCTTCTCCCCAGTGTGATGGCAGTCTCTTCCTTGGTTGGGGTGTGAGGGGTTGCACTTTTGAGCTGGTTTTACTTTTTCCCTCATGTGTGTGCCTTGGTTAGAGGCTGGGTTGTGTCCAGAGGGGTTGGAGCTGCACTGATGAGCTGACTCTGTTCATTTCCTGGTGTGCATGCATGTACACACATTGGCAATGGTAACCTCTGCCTTAGCAAGAAGTGGTGCTAGAGTAGTGGCCAGGTGTGGGCTGGGGACACACTAAGGTGTTCTTATCAAGCCAGACAGCACACCAGAGTGTTTCAATTTGCTGCTTTTTTACTGGAACTAAGAGCAAGCAAATCTGCCCATGCTCTTTAAGAGTGTATTCTCAGAGTAGACTACAGTCCTCCAGGAAACCCCACTGGCTTTCAAACCAGCTGAGGGGGCTCATCTTCCTTGAGCTGGACATCAGGGTTGGGGTGCCTAATATGTGGCTCAAACCCCTCACTCCCCAAGAAGGATTTCAGAGTCTGTGATATCCTCTCTTCTTCTAGGTCACCTGCTGGGGTGCAGGTCCCTATTATGTCACTTCTCTTTCCCTCTTACCAGATACCATTTGTTTTTTCTTTATAGTCTTGGTTGTAGAAGAGCCATTCTTCTAGTCTTCAGGTCGTTCTCAGCATAGGTTACTCTATACGTAGTTGTAACTTTTATGTGTTCATGGGGAGAGGTGAACTCAAGGTATTCCTACTCTACCATTTTGATCCCATCTCTGCATCATGATATGCCATTTTTATCATTTATTTCACAGTCCCATATCATTGGGAGATGGGTAACATTCAGTCAATTGATTTAAGTTTATTTAGTACTCTTTATACTGGTTGTGATTATCCTGTTACATTTCCTGAATCTCAAGAAAGGGTCATACATATTTGTGCATGTTTAAATGAGTGTCCCTATACATGTGGGGCCCCAGTTGCATTAAAGCAGTCAGGTAATTGTATCCTTTCCAACATATTTCATTTAAATTGTAATACTTAAAAAAAATCAAATCAATAATTGGAGGTCTCATCTTAAGAAACTAGAAAAATATGGAAAAAACATACTAATCAGAATAAAGGGTAACAGCAGAAATTAATGAAATTGAAAACAAAAAAAGCATAGAAAGGATCAAAATCAATGAAATTAAAAGCTGTTTCTTTGTGATGGTTGATAAAATCAGACACCTCTAGCAAGACTTACAAAGATAAAGAGGAAAAACAAAAATGGCCAATATCAGAAAGGAAAAGGGGATATAATAACTGACCCTACAGACATTAAAAGAAGATTAGAAGAATTCTAGAAACAATTCCACATATATAAATTCAACAACTTAGATGAAATGGACCAATCCTCAAAAACCACTGTGGTTGGCTTAAAAATGCCCCAACCAAAGTATTTTCATATTGTAATCACAGGAAGCTGTGAATGTTACCTTATGTGGCAAAATGTGACTTTACAAATATGACTGAGAATATTAATGAAGAGAGATTATCCTGAATTATACCCAGCTGAGTCCAACGTAATCATAAGAGTCCTTATAAGAGAGAAGGCAATGTAAAGACAGAGGCAGAGAGATGTCTGAAATTGCTATACTGCTATCTTTGAAGATGGAGGAAGGTGTTCTGAGCCAAGTACTGCAAAGAATGCAGCATTAGAGCTGGAAAAGGCAAGGAAATGGATGATCCCCTGGAATCTCTTGAAGGAGCACAGCCCTAGCAACACCTTAATTTGAGCCCACTGAGAGTCATTTAGACTTTCTGACCTCTGGAACTGTAAGGCAACATACTTGTCTTGTTTTAAAGTCACTAAGTTTGTGGTAAATTGTTACAGAAGCAACAAGAAAGCGTATGCAACTGCAAACTAGTAAAAGTCATCTAAGTGTGAAGTAGATAACATGAATTGTTTTACAACAAAGTAATTGAATTAGTAGTTAAAAACCATAGAGAATAGAAATCTCTAGGCCCATGTGGTTTCCTTTGTGAATTCTACCAAACATTTAAAGAAGAAATAACGCCAATTCTATACAAGCTCTTTCAGAAAATAAAAGAGGTGGGAATAATTCCCATGTCATGTTGTGAAGTCAGCATTAACCTGAAAGCAAAACCAGACAGGATTAAAAAGAAAACTGCAGACTAATATCCCTCATGTGGATAGATGCAAAAATCCTCAACAAAACATTAGCAAATCTAATCCAGGAATATGTAAAAATAATTATATATATAATGACCAGGTGTGTTTCAGCCAGGGAATGCAAGTTGGCTTTAATATTCAGAAATAAATCAATGTAATTCACCATATAATCAGCCTTAAAAATAAAAACTTATGCATAAAAGCATTTGACAATATACAACATTCTTTCATGGTAAAAACTGTTGGCAATTTAGTAGTGGAAGGGAACTTCCTCAGCTTGATAAAGTATATCCAAAAAACCCCCATAGCTAACATCATACCTAGTAGTGAAATAGTGAATTATTTCCTCCTAAGATTGGAATACAACAAGGATGTTCACTCTCACCCCACCTATTCTACATTTTACTGGAACTCTTAGTCAATGCAACAAGGCAAATACGCAATAAAAAGCATCACATATTAGAAAGGAAGAAATAAAACTGTCCCTATTTTCAGACAATGTATTGTCCATGTAGGAAATCCTAAGTACACGGCAGAAAAAACTCCAAGAACTAATTAGAGAGTTTAGTAAGGTAGCAGGATACAAGTTCAACTCTCTAAAATCAAAACTGCATTTCAATGCACAAGTTATACTGGTTTATTTCCACCGAAAGACATGCACTAGAATGTTCATAGCAGCGTTACTCATAACAGGTAAAACTGAAAACAACCTAAATATTCATTAATATTAGAATAGATAATGCACTATAGTATATTCATATAGTATAATACTGTACATCAATGAAAATGAATGATTTATTGCTACATTCAACAACAGATAATATAACTGAAGAAAGTAAGTCAGACAAAAAAGACATCATGCATGATTTATAAAGTTAATAATAAACAAACTAATCTATGGTAAAGAAATCAGATAGTGATTATCTTTGGGAAACAGGCAGGGATGTTTACTTTGAGGGCTTCTGGAGTATTGGTGGCATTCTGTTTCTTGATTAAGAGGAAGTTACACAGAAACAGCATCAGATAAAATTAAAACTCACTACCAATAAAAATAAAAATACTTTAAGAATATAAGAAACTTCTTTAACATGATAAAGAGGGACTGTTTTAAAAAATGGGTAGTTATATACTTAATATTGCTTATTTGCTGTACAAACCCTGGAGACATGGCCCCTGGAAAATAGGAAGAAAACATTGTCATTAAAAAAAACTGCCATTTTCTGAAATTGCCTTAAATGCTTATTTCACCATGCCATGTTATTCTCTGTATAAATAACCATACACAGGAAGCATGGGATTTAAACATTAACTTAGTGATTGAGTAATATTAATGATGGTGTTATTGAGATACTTTACCCTAATGCCTCTATCTGCACTGCACAAAAAGATCTGCCAAAGGTTTCAAAAAGTTAATGTGAAGTTTCCAGGTCAGTTTTCTCTACATGGGCGTTATTTATTAATGCTTTTTAAATTCCCAATGCAGTGAGACTTGAAAAAAATGAATGCATGGAAAAGTATTGTATTAGAAGAAATTAACATGTTCTTATTTGTTGATAGCTTGAATGAATGCTAGAAAATCTAAAAGAGTCATCTACAAAACCATGTACCTGTGTCTTGTGTTAATTTATGTGCTTTTATGATACCAATAAAACTCCAACAAAATTTGTTCTAAAACATAATAATATTTTATTTGAAATTAATTTAAAAAATAAGCATGTGAGATTTTAAAAATCAGAAAATACTAGAGCAACAGAAGTAATCTTTAGAAAATGTTAAACTGTGTTCATTATGTGAATATTTTCAGTGAAATAGACTGTGTCATCCTATCAATTGACCTAAATATATAGGAAATTTAAATATATAATAAAAACAAGCATCCAGAAACAGCACACAAATGAATTATTTAATGATTAGTATTAGGATAACTGGATAGTGCCTTTGAGAAAAATTTTTGATTTAAAAAACCTGTTAAGAATATACTTTATATCAACTCCAGATAAACTCCAGAAGAATTAAGCATTACATGTTACATCATGCCATAGAAAAGCTAGCAGAAAATAAGATTTTTGGATGAGTGATAAGTTTCCACAATTTGAAGTAATAAGAAAAGTTTAAAAGGGAAGATTGACAGATTCAGTTATATAAAATGTTCAATGGAACATGAAATGAAAGTAAAAGAGAAAACTATACACTGGTATCAGGTATGACAGATCAAGAATTAACATCTATAATGAACAAAAAGAGGATTCTAATTCATAAGAATATAATTAAGATGCCAGTGAGTAAAGGGAGTCAACAGTCAGTAAACAGAAAGAAAAAACAGAAAAGGACCATAGGAAAAAATGTGTAGCCTCACAAGTAAGTAAAGCAGTTCAGTTTGAAACAATAAAGAGGTGCAATTTTGTACCCAATGAATTAGAAAAATTCAATCTACTCAAACTAGGCAAATTTGTGATTAAATTAGTGCACTCTAGCCTTGTTAGTGACAGTGTAAACTAGTATAACATGTAAGGAAAGCAATTTGGCAATATATATTAAGAGCCATGATTTTCACCACTTATTTTACTCTTGGGAATTGAGCCTAAGGAAATATTTGTTAGTGAATTATCTATAATGGCAATGAATTGGAACCCAGATACATGTCCAAAAATAGTTGAAAGAGTACATAAATTACAGTGTAGAAAGTAGTCATTAGATTATAATTTGTGAATATGTAACTACATGGGAAATACATATGAGACATTACTAAATAAAAAAAGGATATCATTTAGAGGACAGTTAAGATATATATAAAAATATGAAAGCATAGATATGGGTTTAATAATTATTTAATATCCTGAATTTTACACTTGGAAGTTGTACCTAGTATGCAATTATATATATTGTAATATCTGATCAAGATATAAAACTTTGAACAACCAACATTTAGGTTTTATTAATAAACACATTAGACAGAAGAATAACATATTCTCTACCATATCTTTCCTGATATAAGCTACTATTAGCTATATGCCTAGTGAACATTAACATTAGAAATATGTCAGTGAAAATATATGGTGTATAATCAACTCTAAGCATTAGTAAAAATATTTTTCATTATCTTCAACTTAGTGCCTCAACACGTTGTGTGGCAGTATTAACTGAAACACCATTTTTATGACTTGAGTAGAAAATGGTTGTATGATCATTATCTGTTGATTGTATCAGTAGTTTAACAAACAAGTTGCAATTTATATAGTTTATTTTAAAGGTGTGAATTAGTCTTCACTTTTCTCTCTTTGGAATATTGGTTTTTAGTTATGTGAAAATGTTGTGAACTTAATCAATATGTGCGGAGAAGCAGAAATCCTGGTGACATGCATATAAACATTTCATCCCAAACCATTTGATTTGTAACATTGTATTATTACCTATTTAAAAGAAGGCTCCTTTAATCTCTAGAAGTATACTCTAAAATATAACATTCAGTTGATTGACACATTTAACAATTTTAAAGACATTGTTTTCCTTTAATTTTTAAATAAAACAACAGAAGTAGCCCAATTATAGTTATTGACCTGTAACAACATCTATGGCAGTTCTGGTACAGTTCTGTGCCTGCTAATCTCAGCCCCACAATCTCAGCTGTCCTCAGCTCTTTCTGCAGCAAGTGAAGATGTTGGTAGACAGTTGCAGGAGATAGTTTCCATGTAAGTCTCTTGCAGAGAAGAAAGAAAACGAACAAAGGAAGGAAAAAGAGAGAAAGCAGCATGATATACTTGTTAAAGGTATGGATTCTAAAGCTACATTGCTGCAGTCCAAATGCTGTCTCTTCAATTTAATAGTTATTTGTCCTTGGACAAGTTATGATTTCTCACCGATATTTTATGGATTTTATGAAAAAGGTTTTGCTCTTTTTAGGTGCATGTTTTGCAGTTTGACCTTGTTCTTTCATCTCTCTAAGCCTCAGTTCCTTATTAATGATATAGTACCTAATACCCCCCAGAATCATTCTTTCTGTTATCATTAATGAAAAGTACCTATAGTTAACAATACTGTATTATTTACTTAAAATTTTGCTGTGAAGATAGACTCTTACCACAAAAGAAAATAAAATTAAAAGGAGGATGGAGGAAACTTTTGGAGGTGATGGATATGGCCTTGATTGTGATGGTGGTTTCACAGGTGTATTGTTGTCTACAGTTTCGTTGAGTTGTATATATTAACTACGTACAGCTTTTCACATGTCAATCATACCTAAATAAAATGCTTTTTAAAGTATCAATTTAGATGTATTCCACAAGTTTTCATATGAAGAATTTTTATTATACAGTTTTAATTCTTTTGAAATTCTTATTATGGATTCTTTTTTGACTAGTAGAATTTTAGCAATGTGTCTTTAGATTTCCAAATGTATAGGGTTTTTATCATTTCAATTGTGGTTGTAGAAAATGGTCTGTGTGATAGTTTCTTTAAAATGTTTTGAGTTGGGCTGTGTGACCACAAATGTGATCAGTTTTCCAAATATTTTGTGTATTTAGAAGATTGTGTGTGTGAAACTGTTGGGGGCAGGGTTATATATATATATTCCTTAAATTAAATGCATTAATTATGCTATTACATCTTCTATATCTTTAATATTTTAATTTTGTCTCTTGGCCTATTGATATTTGAGAGAGGTATGTTGATATCTCCTATTGTGATACTACAATTATCAATTTTTCTTTAATTCTAGCAATTATTACTTTATTCATTCAAGGCCGTAGTATTAGGCATTACAAGTTTAGATTTGTTATATATCTCTGGTGAATAAAACATTTTATCATTATGAATAGTCTTTTGCCCTAATAATAATGTAGTCTTTTACCTTTGTGTTTTTTTATATTAATACAGCTGATTAGTATTTCCTAGTATACCTCAGTTTACTATTATCCTTGTCATCCCCCAGATTTTAGCTCCTAGTATCAGCATTTGCACCCAGAACATCATCAGATTTCATATTCTGTTATTATTCACCTCTCAAATTTTAGCTCACTATTCTCCTCTTCCCTTCTTTTATAGTTTGCTCGTTTTGGTCCATGGTGATTTCATTTAGTGCAGGCTCAAGAATACATTTAAATAATATATGTTTGTTTTAATTTATCTAGTATATAAATGTAATATTTAGAATATCTTGTCTGGCCTTTTACCAGAATCAGAAGTCCTTGCTAGACTTTTGACATTAGTATTTAGATCTAAATAAGACACCTTATTTAAATATGTCCATAGCAGGCATTTTAAATCTGTTTTGGTACATATTTCCCTTAAAGTTGAAAGCAGTGTAAGAAACTTTTCATAGAAATCCATCTCCAGTTAAAACCTTTATTGCATTCCTGAGCTAGCCCATGGATTTCATATGTGCTCTGCTTCTCCTGTGTTCCAGCCCTTACCTACTACCTTCTATCAACTAGATTTAAAATAGAGACCAAGAAAATTTTTATGGCAGTCCTCTGAGTTGTGGGTCTGAGGATGTACTCTTTGAAACCTGTGAAATATTACAGTAATTTCTATAGATCCTTAAATAATACTGTTTTAAATATTCAAGCTGTTTATTTAACTGTCATAATTTGAGGTTGGGTCTGAAATTATGCTATCTAATACAGCAGCCACTAGCTACATGTAGCTTCTGAACACCTGAAATGTGGAAACTCAGCAAGGTATGGAAACAACCCAGGTGTCCATCAGCAGATGAACAGATAAAGAAAATGTGCTAACATTTGGAATCTCAAACTCCCAAATTTATCCCTTCCTGCAAATGTTAGCCATTGTATATATAAGTAGATTTTTAAAAACACATTTCTTCTGTATAGCACAGGGAACTGTATTCAATATCTTGTAATAATGTTTAATGAAAAAGAATATGAAAACAAATATATTTATGTATATTCATGACTGGGACATTGTGCTATACACCAGAAATTGACACATTGAAACTGACTGTACTTCAATTAAAAAAAAAGAAAAAATAAAGAAAATGTGCTGTATACATACAATGGAATATTATTCAGCCTCATAATAGAAGGAAATCCTGACAGCTGTGACAACATGAATAAACCTGAAGGGCATTATGCCAAGTGAAATAAGCCACTCATAGGACAGACACTGCATGATCCTACCTGCATGTGGTAACTAAAACAGTCAGATTCATAGATATTGCAAATGTCTTGAAATATTTTTATACTCATCACTAAATTGAAATTATGTCATTTATTATACCTACTTCTAGATTTTATTATTTAATACATTTATGTTATTAAATAATTATTATCAAATAATTTTATTATTTAATATATCATAAATAAGCACATTGTGTTGCTGTATGAGTAATAATACATTTCTGTTGGATAGTACTGGGATAGAAAATCAGCCAAATTAGACTAGATTCTGGGTTTTTAACTTAGGACCCATGACTGGACTTTGGAAAGTCTGTAGCCTTCCTTGAAATTACATGCAAAATTGTGTTAGATTGTACCTATAGGTATTTCTGTTTCATCAAACTCATAAAGTATTGCTAGATATCTTCCCAACAGATTAAGAACAACTAGCCTAGACTGGAAAATTTAGTGATTTTGCATTCCTACAGACCAAGCCATACAATGTGGAAGTCCTAAAATACATCTTGAAAGTTGGTTATAGGTTTAAAACTTTACTCATTCATTTGATAAATACCTGTTGCATGCCTACTAGGGTAGCAATCATTGGAGTTGCCACATATGATTGCATGGCACATCTTTTTGTGATAAGGGGATGTAGAAGTGAATGGTCAGATTCTGGGTTGTCAGTAATGATATGGATGTTTCAAATTCATAGATAGACTCATGTAATTCATGTCAGTGTCAGTCAGTCAAACTAACAACTTATATAATGTCTCAAAAAGAGAATTCTGCAGTGCAGTAGGAAGAGAACAAAAGGAGGCTTCCTGATGGAGAACTGAAAACGCACTTGGATTGAAACTTACTTTAAGATGGTGCATTTTAAATCATACAACCCAGAATTCCCTGTGCTTTATTCTTTCTGAAGTGCTTTTTACATACATTATCTCATTTGCCCATTTGATTTTCACAATAAGCCTGTACATCTAAGCAAGGCAGATAGTATTACTTCCGTTTGGTTTATGTAGCAGACAGGCTTGACTCCTTCTCAGTTGCTCAGAGGGAAGTTTCTCCAGTCAGCTTGGAAGCAAAAAGTAGTTGCAACCTTAGCTTTCTCCTTTTTTCCTAATTTCCTGTCTATCCTTCTGAATTTATTAAAAATAGACTTATGTCTGTCTAAGTGCCTCAACTCATTAACTTCTTTTTTGGGCTTTCTTTTTGTCCCTAGCTCCAGTCTGAGATTTGCTCCAAAGAAGCCTACAAGGAGAAATTCCTTGGAAGTGAAGAACTACAGATAGAGGGTTCACTCCAGACAGAGGGGTGTACTTTTCTAGAAATAGAGATTTCTACTAGATTTAGACTAGATTTTGTTGGTACTGAAGTAGGTAATAAAGCAAATTTGACATTAATAGTTTTTTTTTTTTAATATCCTAAGATAGGGATGAGGATGTGTAGAAAATGCTGTGATGTACTGCCTAGAATCTCCCTTTGGTAATGGCAGCTCACAGCTTTCAGCCATCTTTCGGAACTTTGTCAGCTGAAGAGAGCTACCTATCCCAAGGTCATACCCCCTTCCTTAGGTGGCCTACATCCAATGACTGATGGATATCATGACTTGGTCATCCTGCCCCAAATCAAAATAGCTATAGAGGACTGTTCCATCTTCACAACACCCAATAGGATTGGCTCAACTTCTTTCCGTTGGCAAATCCTTATTGTTTACCTTCACTTCCACAGTTTTTGAACCCAACAGCATTCCTGAATAAGCCTGCTGTATGCTAGTCTTTTAAGCATCTGATTCCTAGAGAACTAACCTGGTACAGCTGAGGCCAGGAGTGGTCCTAGAAAGCAGATTCTGGGATGGGAATTTAGGTTTGTATCACTTGCTGTCTGGCTGGTAATGAGACTTCCATCATTGATCATGGATGAAGCTCAGGTGACTCCTGACACAAGCTAGTGGTGTAATTGTTAAATTTTTTACATGTGATAAATTAGGATGGAATATTATTGGAAAATAATTTAGTGTGATAGATCAGGTTTTTGAGAAATGGAGGGGGAGATAGTAATTGTAAGAATTTTGAAATTTGGTTGTCTTGATAAGCTTATTTGATACTTTGGGAAAAAAAATACAAGAACAAGCTGAGCATGATTAATTGGAAATTATAGGCTATGTATGAACGCTGAAAGGCCTCCGTGATAGTGTTTAAAGAGCCTCTCTTATCCCTAAGCAGAAGGGCAGAGAAAGCTGAGGACCAGGCCTAGGACTTAATTGTTAGAACAGCTGAGTTCCAAAGAAGTTAAAGTTCCAACCAAGGCAGGTCTGCTTTAACAAGGTAAGGGCTCTGACTGGGAGAGAATGGAACATTGACACATGGGATAGGAGTATCTGAATTGATGCTCCTGAAAATCTTGAATCTCCAGTTTCCCCTTGAGTCCTCTGAGCTTGTAGAAGTGGGCCGCTCCTTTCAATGAAAGTCTAGTATTTCCCCCTTGTTGGAAGACAGTGCAGAAGACCCTCCCTTACAAGACAATGTGTGTTCCTTTCATCTTCTCCCATATTTCTTTTTGTCCATTAAGTATATAACTAGGGTTATGTTTCAACTCAAAGTAGCTAGGAATGTGATAGACCTACTAAAGGAGAATGGGGACTAGAATAAACACATCTTCTGTGTAAAAATTTGCCTCTCCTGCCTGCAGGGCCTCAGCCAACATTGTTATGCAAGGGCTTATAGAATGTCTCATCCATCGACATGGGATACTACATAACACTGCATCAGACCAAGTGACTAATTTTGTAGCAAAGGAGTTGTGGTAGCAATGCCTTTATATGATGCTGTGTTGCAATTGGAAGAATACTTGAGTCATGGAATGAAGGTAAGGAAGTAGAATTGGCCATAATTACCATCACATTCAGGGAACAGTTTGGGGTATTTATACTTCCCAATCTCTGAAACCCTGGAATCTGTGCATTTAGAGGTCCTGGTTCCCAAAAGGAGAATGCTAGGGGACACAATAAGAGTCCTATTGAACTTTAAGCTGTGGTGAGCCTGATGAGGAAAAAGATCCGAGGAGTTCAGGAAATGGACTGTGGTGAACACTGCAATTCACCACCCAGGTCCCTCTTTCAGAAATGAAGATTTATTACCTCAGCTTCTGAGAATGCTTCCAGCAGACGGCCACAAGTTATCCTTTTTGGATTGTCTTGGCTGAAGTGAGTTGCCTTCCTTTAGGTCACACCTACTTCCTGAGCAGCTCACATCCAGTGACTGCTTGATGCAGGGGTGTGAAGTCCTGGCTCTCCTGTCCTAACTTTGGTCAGTTCTGGAGGGTCCATTCCATCTTCACAGTTTGCTTTAGAGTCAGCTGGGACTTCCACTGAGGCTGCATTTAGTCTCAGACTCTCCAGCTGCCCACTCCTACTTCTTTCTTGTCCTTTCCATAGGTGATTGATTTCAAGAGCACTCCCTAAAACTTCCCTTATGTTGATTGCTATTTTATAATTTGATTCCCAAGAAAGTCAACCTGTAACAGGGAGTTGGAGTAATTATAAATCAAGAGAGACAAGATGATATGCTCCTTGCATTTAAGTAGGAAATAAAGCAAAGAAAAGCTAATACATTATGTAGTAATAATTTCATGTAGTTCCTTCAACAACTCTGGGAAGCAAAATGGGAAAAATGTTATTTTTTATGAAAAGTCTAAACCTTGAGAAGTGAACTAATATGGTCAAAATTACATGATTTGTTACAGAGCTGAGCTAGGGTAAGAGATAATGAGGAATCATCCTTTCCTTCAATTTCAAATAATGATTACTAAGTGTCCTCTATATTTTTGGTAGTTTATACAGAAAATTGACATGATTATCCATATTTTATAGGTAAATAAAGAGACTTAAAAAGATTAAACAACTTAATCAAACAATTAATAATTCGTAGATCAAATAACTAGTGATCAAAATCAGACAACTAGTAAGTTGTAGAGCCGAGATTTAAACACAGGACTGTCTGATTCTAGTCCAGTCCTTTTTCCAGTAGCCCACAATTAACTGCTTTCAATTGAACTTGCTGTATTTTTGAAGGGAAATGTTGAGTTTGGGTTTGGTGGCCTTTAAGCTGTATGCATTGCATGATTATAGATCCAAATACTAGAGTTCTCAAGGTATGTCGTAGTGAGGTGTGTAATATATGAGGGCCTGTGGTAGCAATTCAAAATACATATTCAAAGTTATGATATAGTTTTATCTTTGGAGAATGAATAAAAAGCTTTATTTTCATAAATCCTATAAAAACCAAAACTTGACACAACTTCCTCGGGTACTGGGAATATGCAAAAGATAGCAATGATTGTCTGTGTATACTTAAGAGGAATGAATTTCAGAATTTTCAACCAGAGAAATGAAATTTTACATTTATTGAAAGTGCAAAAGCGTTTCAAAACATTGAAGAATTCTCTTTTATATCATTCTGCCTTTAGTTTTAGATAATCTGGAACATCTTGCATGAAAATTTCAAAAGATAAAATTAAGTGCTATGTGGATAATTATTCAATGTTATATCTAACGTTACATCATGTATGTTAACTGTACCTCTCCTTCATATTCTGATATTAATTCATTCAACAAATATGTGTTAAGCTATGTGCTAAGCCCTGTACTAAGTGATATGGATACATGAGTTAAGTGATCTATGAACTTCATGTTATCAAGTCTTCCCTGCAGTATATGACAGCAGTTGTGTCTTACATCTAAAAAATCCTTATAACTAAACTTGTTTTACTCAGGGGCTGTGCTTTTGACTTTTCTCATATCCCTCATTGTGTAGTATAAAACATTTAACCTTTGTAAGTCTTAGACTTACTGTTTTCTATAATTTCTCAAAGACAGAAAAGCAGGGTTAACCAAGCACCAGACAAAAATCTGAAATTCTTTAGTGCCAGCACAAAGACCTAAGAGGACAATAAAGTCAAACAGTAATTTTCATGAACATCAGAGAATTGGTTTAGGAACAAATCTAAATAAATTACTGAGATTAACAGAAATGGGTAATTACATTTTTGTGTGTGTGTGAGCTATGTATGATCAGTGAAATGACTAGTGCCCGGCACATCATGTTAGAAGGTGCTCTTTTGCCACGAATTAGACAATGAGAATTATCTTATATTTTAAAGTAAAGATAGCTGTGTGTTCTGACATGCGAGATTTCAGATAAAACAAAGTAATAAAATTACAAAATTACCTAGTTTTCTGTTTATTGTAGTCTGTAGAGTAGGGAGGATAGAAATAAGATACCCTTCTGCTTTCAGAATATTTGAAGCAAGTATATTCATACCACCACAAAAGTTGTGGAATAGCTGCAAAAATGCTCCAGCTGTGAATTTGCAGCAGCTAGACATTTTGGTATAGCAGTCCTAAATTCAACCTGCAAATGTTCTTAGAGAAGTTGTTATGTCTCATCACAAAGATCTTCTTTGGCTCATGCTGGCTTTCATAGTCTACTCCAGTAATACAGTGTTTTGATGTTCTTGCCTTCACAGAATATACATTTAGAGACTATGAAGATTACTATTATTCTATTATATCTTGAGGAATTTTCCTGACTCACATTCACTGCCTTTGTATTTTTTGACCTTTGGCACAACCCTCACTCACATATAACTGATGGTTAGATGAAGTGTCACCTCAGAAACAGAATGGCATAGCTTTATTTATACATCAAAGCCAGAATTCTGACTTTGCCTGTCAACATTGGCTAGTTAATTTTAACTTCAGAATGAAGTTATATCAAATGATAAATATGTAGAAAAAACGTGCTCAGAAACTGGCTCTAGAGAAGTATTGACATTTCAGAAGAACTTGGGTTATATTGAATTTAATGATATTGTAAACATTTATTGTGTATCTACAGTTTAAATGACCTAGACTAGATTTTTAGATTCCAGTTGTACCTGATTCATACATACAGATTTTGAAACTCTAAATAGAGAAAGTATAGTATACAATAGGTTGTTTCATTATTTTCTCACTTTATGTCTTTTTGAATTTCAATTTCCTGCCTATCTCAATAAATAATCTTAACCCAAAATTTGACAAGAACCTTATTTTGAACACTTTACCCACTTAGGAGTATAATGCTGAATATTGCCTTGATTTAAAGCAAAAGAAACAAAAATACTTAATACATTTGAAAAAATACGGCATAACATGCCAGGGCAGGAGTTGAAGAGATGGCAAGTGTTGGGTGGCATGTGTCATAGGTAGGGCTGTTGGCTAAGTGTCATAAAACTTTTGGCTATGAAAATTAGATGAGGAGTCAAAAGTTCAGATTTTCAGGCTCAAACACGAATAAGTAATCTTCAGGTGTTTTCAACAGCTAAAATGTCAACAATAAAAGCATCATCTCTCTTTGTTCACTTATTTAATATTTTAAACTTATCCTCCATAGAACACTTATATGCCAGACACTGTTTTAACTGTTTTGCAAATATTAATCCATTTAGTCTTCATAATAACCCTGTGATATAGGTATTACCCTCTATAGGCACAGAGGTTGTAAGAAAATTGCCAAATGTCATATATGTAATAAGCAGAGGAGCCTGGATTTAAACCTCTTCTAGAAGCGGTGTCCTTAACCACTATGCACTATACTAATTTTAAAGAATTACTATTTATCCATTTCAGACCACCCAATACAGCTTCTTCTTCTTAGAAATAATATGAGGGTATTAAATGAGAATCTTCCTTCTGTAGTCTCAGATTTCTGTCAGAAACTCCAAAAACTGAGACCCGTAGAAAGAGAAGCAAGAAATATCTCTGCCTCTCAAAGCAAAGTGTTAGACCATGTTTGCAGGGCATGCTAAAATGCTATATAAGCTATTGTGGTTAGGGGAAAAGAGGTAACAGGAGAAAACATTTGGAGTGGGTTTTTAGTGTTTTATGGAAGCAGGGAAAGCAGTGTCCACCTCTCACATTAAACCAACCAAGAGAGGGAGCTCCAAGAGAACCACTCAGAAGGGTGGCCCTGTGCCTCTTGGTGTCAGGAATGTGCAGGGGCCTGGTGTTGGAATCACACCTAAAAAAGGCCAACATGTGAAGAGGCTGAGCCTAGGTCAGTCAGAATGAAGAAACTAGAAGATTCATCTGGAGCAAGCTGTACTTTTTCCAACGTGGCATTTTCTCCAGACAAAAGGATAATGTGCAGAATTGGAAAGCTCCCATCAGGTAGACAAAAAAGATCATAATAGCCATGAGGAGAGACATTGCCTATGTCAGAGGGACCTCAGAGGTCAGTCCTTAATAGTGGATCTACAAGAAATATATATAAATGCCCCACTTATGGAGAATACTGCAGGTGTAAAAATGAATGAGGGAGTTCTCTAATGCTATGGATGATCTCTAGTAAACATTGAAAAATGAAAAAGGCCAAATGTAAAGTAATGTTTTTATTGTATGTACTACCTTTTATGAAGGGGATAGCATGATGATAGATAGATGTGGGTATACACATACATACATATAGATAGATATAGATAAGTTCTGGAAATGTGTGAAAATTTTTGCTATAAACATCTTTGCCATAAGCAGTTTTCCTGCAAGTTTCACTGCACAACTAATTGGCCATAAGACAATTTTTCTGTAAAATCTAAAATAACTAAAATGAAATAAAAGGGGTACAGAGAGAGGTGTGGCCAAGATGGTGGAGTAGGAAGACCCTGAGCTCACCTCCTCTCACAGGCACACCAAAACTATAGCTACTTACAGAGCAACTATTGATGAGAAGGACATGAAAATTAGCAGGAAAAATCTTCTACAATTAAAGATATAAAGTAAGAACCACAACAAGACGGGTAGGAGGGGCAGAAATACAGTAGAATCAAGACTCAACTTGGTGGGCAACACACAAACAGGAGGTTAATTACAACTGCATACGATCTCCCCAAGGAGTGAGGGTTTTGAGCTTCACAGTGGGCTCCCCAGCCTGTGTATCCTTCACCGGGAAGAGGAGTCCCCAGAACATTTGCTCTGAAGGCCAGTGGGGCTTGCTTTTGGAAGAGTGAGAGGGTTGTAGGAAACAGAGACTCTGCTCTTAAATGACGCATGCAAAATCTCACATGCTCCAAGACCCAGGATGGAAGCAGTAATTTGAAAGGAGCCTACCTCAGACCCACTTGCTTATCTTGGAGAGACTCCAAAAGAAGCAGGAAGCAACTGGAGCTCACTCTAGGGACACAGACGCTGGCAGCAGCCATTTTTGGGATCTCATCCTATCATGAGGACACTGGTGCTGACAAGCGCCATTTTAGAATCCTCCCTCTAACTTATTAACCTAGACTTGCCCACCAGAAGGCCTAGGACCCAGTCCCATTCACCAGTGGGCTGTCATTAGCCCTGGACTTACAGAGCCCTGTAGCCACCCACCAGACTGGACCCTGTCCACCAGTAGGCGAAAAACAGCTCCAGGACAAAAAACAGAAAGGGATCCTAATACAACATTAAAGATAGTAATCAAATCACAAAGGAAGAGAACAAAAGAAGAAGAAGGATCATGGAACAAAAAAGAACTACAAAAACACTGCCAAAACAATTAACAAAATGGCAATAAGTACATACCTATCAATAATTGATTTAAATATAAATGGACTAAATTCTCCAATCAAAAGGCAGAGTGGCTGTGGGTACAAAAATGTACCTATATATGGTGCCTACCGTAGACCTACTTCAGATCTAAAGATACAAAGGCTGAAAGTGAGGGGATGGAAAAAAGTTTCCATGTAAATGGAAACAAAAAGCCAAGGTAGCAATGCTTATATCAGACAAAATACACTTTGAAACAAAGACTGTAGCAAGAGACAGAGAAGGACATTAAATTATGATAAAATGATCAATCCAAGAAGAAGCTATAACCATTATAAATATATAAGCACCCAACATAGGAGTACCTCAATATATAAGGCAAAGCTTAATAGACATAAGGGGAGATTGACAGTAACACAATAATAGTAGGAGACCTTAACACCCCATGTACATCAATTGAGAGATCATTCAGGCACAAAATCAATAAGGAAACACTGACCTTAAACAACATGTTGGACAAGATGGACTTAATAGAACTGTATACAGAACATTCCACTCAAAAGCAGCAGAATACACATTCTTTTCAGCTGCACATGGAACATTGTTAAGGATAGATTACATACTAGGCCAGCAAACAAGTCTCAGTAAATTTAAGAAGACAGAAATCATATCAAGCATCTTTTCTGACCAAACTGTATGAGGCTAGAAATCAACCACAAGGGAAAAACTGCCAAAATCACAAACACATGAAGGCTAAGCAATATGCTACTAAACAACCAATAGGTCACTGAAGAAATCAAAGAGGGAAGGAAGAAATACCTGGGGAGAAATGAAAATGAAAACACAATGATCCAATATATATAGGACACAGCAAAAGCAGTTCTAAGAGGGAAGTTTGTAGCAACAGAAGCCTACCTCAGGAAAGAAGAAAAATCTCAAATAAATATACTTTCCTTATACCTATATGAACTAGAAAAAGAAGAACAATCAAAACAAAGTTAGTAGAAGGAAAGTAATAATAAAAATGAAAGTATAAATAAATGAAATAGAGAAAAATAGAAAAAAAATGAAACTAAGAGATGGTTATTTGAAACTATAAACAGCATTGACAACCCTTTAGCCAGACTTGTCAAGAAAAACAGAGAGAGGGCCCAAATAAATAGAATCAGAAATGAAGAATGAGAAGTTAACAACTGACACCACAGAAATACAAAGGCTCATAAGAGATTACTATGAACAATTATATGCCAATAAGGCAGACAACCTAGAAGAAATGGATAAATTCCTAGAAATGTGCAATCTCCCAAAACTGAGCCACAAAGAAATAGAAAATTTGAACAGACCAATTACCAGTAATGAAATCAAATTAATAATTAAACTCCCAAGTAGGAAAAGTCCATGGTCAGGTAGCTTCACAAGTGAATTCTACAAGACATTTAGAGAAGTGTTAATACCTATTGAACTATTCAAAAAAAAAAAAAAAAAACTGCAGAGAATGGAACACCTGAACTCATTCTATGAGGCCAGCATCATCCTGATACCAAAACCAGATAAAACAAACAAACAAAAAATTATAGGCCAGTATCACTGATGAATGTAGATGCAAAAATCCGTAACAAACTATTAGCAAACTGAATTAAACAATAATTTAAGAATAATATACACCATGATCAAGTGCGATTTATCCCAGTGATGCAGGAATGATTCACTGTGCACAAGTGAATCAATGTGATACAACACATTAACAATTTGAAAAGTAAAAATCATATGATCATCTCAGTAGATGCAGGAAAAGCTTTTAACAAAATTCAGTATATGTCTCTGATAAAAACTCTCCAGAAAGTAGGTGTAGAGGGAACTCACCTCAACATAACAAAGGCCATAAGTGACAATCCCACAGTTAACATCCTACTCTACAGTGAAAAGTTGAAAGCATTTCCTTTAAGATCGGGAACAAGGATGTCCATCCTCACCACTTTTATTCAACATAGTACTGGAAATTCTAGCCACAGTAGTCAGGCAAGAAAAGGAAATAAAAAGAATCCAAATTGGAAAGGAAGAAGTAAAACGGTCACTGTTTACTGATGATATGATACTATACAATGGAAATCCTAAAGTTGCCACCAAAAAACTACTAGAACTCCTCAATGGATTTGGTAAAGTTCCAGGATTCAAAAGTAATATACAGAAATCTGTTGCAGTTCTATATATTAACAGCAAACTTTCAGGAAGAGAATTTAAGGAAACAATCCCATTTATAATTGCATCATAAAGAATAAAATACCTAGGAATAAAGCTAAGGAGGTAAAAGACTTGACTTTACTCAGAAGACTATAAGACACTGATGAAAGAAATTGAAGACAAGTCAAGCAGATGGAAAGCATAGATTGGAAGAATTAATATTGTTAAAATGACCATACTACCCACAGCAATCTACAGATTCAGTGCAATCCCTATCAAAATACTAATGGCATTTTTCACAGAACTAGAAGGAATAATTGTAAAATATTTACAGAAACACAAAAGACCAGAAATAGGCAAAACAATTTTGAGAAAGAAAAGAGTGACTTCAGACTATACTACAAAGTTACAGTTGTCAAAACAGCATGATACTGGCAAAAAAACAGACATGTCACTATCCGCCCTTGGATCAGCGCACCTCCTGTTCTTGAAGGCATACTTTCTCTTTGCTAAATTAAACCTTTGAAATATTTTGCTATACAACGCTTCTATCTTCTGCTTGAAGTCTTCTCTTTCGGGTAAGACAATAAGAGACACATAGATCAATGGAACAAATAGAGAGCCCAGAAATGAACCTATACTTACATGGGCAATTAATCTATGACAAAGGAGGCGAGACTATACAATGGGGAAAAGATAGTCTAAGTGATTTTGGGAAACCTGGGCAACTACATGCAATGGATTCAAACTGGATTACTTTGTCACATCATATACAAAGTGGATTAAGGGATTATATGTAAGACCTGAAACCATAAAAATTCTAGTAGAAAAAAATAGTGTGCTCTGACATCAGACTTGGTCTTAGCAGTGTTTTTCTGGATATGTCTCCTCAGGCAAGGGAAACAAAACTAAAATAAACAAATGGGACTACATCAAGCCAAAAAGCTTTTGCACAGTAAAGGAAACTATGAACAAAACAAAATGACAACTTACTCAGTGAGAGAAGATATTTCCAAATGATATATCTGATAAGGCATTAGTAGCCCAAATATACAAGGAATTCATACAACTCAATATCAAAAATACCAAACTACCCCATTGAAAAATGGGCAGAAGACCTGAACAGGCATTTTTCCAAAGAAGAGATATAGTTGACCAACAGGCACGTGAAAAGATGCTCAGCATCACTAATCATCAGTTAAATGAAGATTAAAGCCACAGTAAAATTTTACTTCATACTTGTCAGAATGGCTATTATCAAAAAAGATAGTAAGTGTTGGTGAGAATGTGAAGGAAAGGAACCTTTGTGCACTGTTGGTGAGATTGTAAAGTGGTGTAGCCACTATGGAAAACCATATGCAGATTTTTAGAAAATTAAAAATAGAACTACAATATGCTTCAGGAATTCCACAACTGGGTATTTATTGGAATAAAACAAAAACAGTAATTAAGAAACATATATATGAACCCTATATTCATTGCAGCATTATTTACAATAGCCAAGATATGAAAGCAACCTAAGTGCCCATCAATAGATGAATGGATAAAGAAGATGTGGATGCGCGCACACACACACACACACACACACACACACACACACACACACACACACTAGGATACTACTCAACCATGAAAAAGAATGAAATGCTGCCATTTGTGATAACATGGATGGACCTTGAGGACATGATGCTAAGTGAAATAAGTCAGACAGAAAAAGACAAATACTGTATGATTTCACTTGAATGTGGAATCTAAAAAATACAACAAATGAACAAACATAGCTAAAAAGAAACAGTCATAAATACAGGGAACAAATAGATGGTTGCCAGAGGGGAGGGGTGTGGAGAGAGGGGAGAAATAAGTGAGGGTACAAACTTTCAGTTACAAAATAAATGTCACATGTATGAAATGTACAGTGTTGGGGATATAGTCAATAAGAATGTAATATCTTTGTATGGTGACATATGGTAACTAGATTTATCAAGGTAATTATATAGTATCTTTGTATGGTGACAGATGGCAACTAGATTTATCATGGTGATAATTTTGAAATGTATAGAAATATCAAATCATTATGTTGTGTACCAGAATCTAACAGTATTGTAGGTCGATTAGATTTCAACAACAAACAAACAAACTCATAGAAAAATGCATCAGATTTGTGGTTACCAGTGGTGGGGATTGGGTGAGGGGGGAATTGGATGAAGGTACAAACTTCCAGTTATAAGATAAATAAGTACTAGGGATATAATGTACAACATGCTAAATATAATTAACACTGCTATATGTTATATATGAAAGTTGTTAAAAGAGCAACAGAATTCTTATCACAAGGAAAAAATTTTTCTATTTATTTTTATATCTATATGAAATGATGGATGTTCAGTAAACTTATTGTGGGAATCATTTCATGATTTATGTAAGTCAGATCTTTATGCTGCACACCTTAAAGTTCCTTTTATTTATTTTTCATTTTTTATTTTGTTTTTTTTTGTATATATGCATTTTTATTTTTAAACTTATGTAGTGCTGTATGTCAATTATGTCTCAATACAACTGGAAGAGGAAAAAAAGAAAAAAGTAAAAAAAATGAAGGACATTAAATAGAACAATGAAACATGAAAAATTAACAAAAATTTTAAAAAGATTTTATTGTATATAATAACAAAAATACAAAAAAATTTTTGAATACATTTAAAATATGTGTAGATTCATGGTTATAGTTGTATTGGGTATATCTTAGAGAAAGTTATGATACTCCCTTTCTCAAATCAGTCATTAAGGATTCAGGGTTTCAGTTCCTTAAGATATAAAAATACCTGTTGTAAGTCTCTTTAGATTTCCCTGGTATTTATTTCCCTAGACAAGGGATGCTGCTATTTCTTATCAATATACGTAACATATATATCTGGTAGTGCATATCTGAAATACATTTAAATGTTCCATCACATGCCTAGTGCTTATATTTCACCAAATCATCTAACCTAGATTCTGTGTTTGCCAAATACCAAAATTCTGTCTACATCATGTTCTCCACTATCAAATAGCAAAAAAAAAAAAAAGAAAAGAAAAGAAAAGAAAATCGCCATTCTTGAACTTATAGTCATCATGAATCAAGTTACCCTTTCTTTTTTGGGGGATATAAGGAGCTTGATTCTTCTCTTGCCTCCAACTTCTAATATTGTGTGATAAATTTGGTAAAGACAGCGTTAGAGAACAAACTGTTGTATGTAAATTAGCATAAGAATCGATAATTAATCCTCTCAAAGACTGTTGTGAATTACTAGGCATCTCTTATGTATTTGTTATAACGTGCTTAACTTTTGGTTTTGATGGATGGGAGGGATGACTGTGCTCACCAAAGGATTTGCAAGCTGATATGTTAGCATTTTCTAGTAAAGTATGTAGTCTGGCTTTACACTTTATTTCACACTTCCAGTGATTTTTCTTATCACCGTATTAAGTCAATATACAGAGTTGCTATCATTCGCTATTTTAATATCGCCATGTCTAATCATGACTGTATAGACTGTTATGAGGCCTAAAATTTATAGTATACAAAAACGGGGGTAGTTCATCAATGGAGAAATGAAATCAGACTGTCAACCAGTTATTTTATCTTTTAGGGCAAAATTGCCTTATGGCCAATTTATCGTGAGGAGAAACTGCTTACGACAAAGATTTTTATGGCAAAAATACCTAGAACCAGCTGGGAAGCAGACTTTTCTGAAGTGCCTTTTTTTTTTTTTTTTAAATTTTGGCACATGTGACGTTGTGATGTAATATGAAATATAATTGATCTTGTTTCCAGTTCCTGGCACAGAGCTTCTAAAAATCCCTTGGAATTTTCTGGGTGATAAGAGTTTTAGAAGCATCTTTTGTTATACGTAACAGGCTCCTTTCTTTTCTTTTCTTTTCTTTTCTTTTCTTTTCTTTCTTTTCTTTTCTTTTCTTTTCTTTTTAGCTTCTTTTTAGCTTCTTTTTTAGATTTTTTTTTTGAAAGTAGAACTTATTCTCATTTTTTATTTTTATTTTTTTAAATTTTAGTATAGTCAGTTTACAATGTTGTGTCATTTTCTGGTGTATAGCATAATAGTTCAGTCATACATATGTATACATATATTCACTTTCATATTCTTTTTCATTACAGGTTACTACAAGATATTGAATATAGTTCCCTGTGCTATACAATAGAAACTTGTTTATATATTTTATATATAGTAGTTAGTATCTGCAAACCTCGAACTCCCAATTTGTCTCTTCTCACCCACTTCCCCCCTGGTAACCATAAGTTTATTTTATATGTCTGTCAGTCTGTTTCTGTTTTGTAAATAAGGTCATTTGTCTTTTTTTTTTATTAATTTTTTTAGATTCCACATATAAACAATATAGTATTTTTCTTTCTCTTTCTGGCTTCACTTAGAATGGCAATCTCCAGGTCCATCCACGTTGCTGCAAATGGCCCCTTTCAAACTTATCTGAGTTTACAGTAATGAGAAGACTGGTAGCTGGAAGCCCCTGCATAGCTTCAAGAATGGGACTGGTTGCCATAGAAACCAACCAGGTGATTAGAGCGTTAGAACTTGTACCCTTCTTCTTCATGATCATTCCCACACTCACCTCCAGGAGGGAAGAGTGGCTGTGAATTGAGTTAGTCACCAATGATCAGTGGAACCTTCATTAAAACCCTAATGGAAGGGGTTTGGAGAGCTTCCAGTTCATGAATGCATCTATATGCCAACAGAGTGGTACACCCCAAACACCATGGGGAGAGAAGCTCCTGTGATTAAGACCCTTCGGGACCTTATATACCTCTTCATCTGACTATTCATTTGTATCCTTTATAAGAAACCAGTAATAGTAAGTAAATTATTTCCCTAAATTCTATAATCATTATAGCAAATTATCGAAGCTAAGGAAGGGGTTGTGGGAAACCTTGATTTGTAGCCGAATCGGACAGAAATATGGGTAACCTGGGGAACCACTGCTTGCAATTGGCATCTGAAGTGGGGACAATCTTGTTGGATTGAGCCCATAACCTGTGGGATCTGATACTATCTCTGGGAAGACAGTGTCAGGATTAAATTAAATTGTAGGACATTCAGTTGTTATC
The DNA here is from genome assembly GCF_009834535.1 of Camelus ferus. Classification (NCBI taxonomy): domain Eukaryota; kingdom Metazoa; phylum Chordata; class Mammalia; order Artiodactyla; family Camelidae; genus Camelus; species Camelus ferus. Next base: position 94,284,390 of record NC_045732.1, on the reverse strand, counting down.
GGCTTAGTGTGCAAAACCCACACATTTGACATCAGAAGTGTTGTGAAAAACACTTTTCCTATAGTACATGTGAATGTTTCACAAAATTACAATGGCAAAATTAAATCAAAATAGCATAAAAGCACATAAACTTAAGTATATATATCAAATTGGAGACAGGAGAAATATTGCAGACAACCTCAAAACACAATGTTGTGGCTGTATATCCTTAGTGGGACATATAATGAGGACAAAAAGAACTTCAAAGAAATCTAAAAACTGAATTCAATATATTAGTAGTGATAACAACAGTTATTTTAAAACTAACATTTGTATATATTAGATAAAACAAATAATTAAGTACATTAATGTCTTTAGTTACGAATATTTTCAGAGTAAGAAAAAGAGAAAAAAAAAAAACTAAAATCTGAGAACTTAAAAGCCTTGTAGTCTTAAACGTGAGTTGAAACAAAATGATTCACCTTTCATTTTCAAAGATCTATATGTATGTATTTCTTCTCATTAACAATGTAACCTAGACAGAGGCCTCAAAATATTTTCGTGGAGAAACGATTGTAGGTATGTGACAGGAAATGTGTAAGATGAACCTGAGAAATATTGTCATTCTAGACAGCAAGGAAAAACTACTGAGGTAATGTCAACAGGATAGAGGAGCCAATCTAAAAGACTCCCATTGACCAAAGTTGGGCCAATTTGAAATCATTCTTGATAACTGCAATGCATTGAACCATATCAGATTGCATATATAATGAAGTCATAATGATACTTTAAAAATAATAACAATAACAACGACAAAAACCTGACTTGTCATTGTTGTGTCCCCACAAAAGATATGTTGAGTACTTAACCACTAGTACTTGTCAATGTAATCTTTCTTAGAAATAGGATCTTTGCAGCCAGAATCAAATTGAGTTGAGATCATAACCTGATTAGGGTGGGCCATAAATTCATTGGCTGTTGTCCTTATAAGGAGAGAGACATAGAGACACACATAGAAGAAAGACAGTAATGTGAAGACAGATGCAGAAGGTAGAGCAATGCAGCTAGAAACCAAAGAACACAAAGGATTGTCAGCAAACAACAGAAGCTAGGAAAAGGCAAGGAAGGATTCTTTTCTAGGTCCTTTAGAGGGAGCATGTCTCTGCCAACACCTTGATTTTGGACTTCTAGTTTCTAGAATTCTGAAAGGATAAATTTTTATTTTTCTTTTAGTCACCCAGTTTGTGGTAATTTGTTTTGACAGCCCTGGGAAAGTAATTCATCATCTTCATATGTTCTGAGGCCACTAACTCATTATCCTGAATATTGGTAAACAGAGAAAAATACTATTTTTTTCTACTTTTACTGTATAAATTATATTTCCAAATCATTAATATTCATGATGGGTAGTTCCTCTTTATAGAAGAATCCTAACTAATAAATGCAGCAATCATAGAATTTGAATATGATCTATTTCCACCCTCTAATAAAATAATGAGTCTGTGCAATGGATCATCAATGAAGGCTCAACTAATTTTTTGATAAGTTGATGGGAGAACTTTATAATGGATGGAAACAGCTGATAATACCTAAATTCACTGACCAGTCTTGCCATCACTAAAAGTGGGACAACCACCCATAAGTGCTTCCTGGGGTGATGCAATAAGAAATGTACATACCATCTATGAAGTATTCTTGCCAACAAACTAAAACTAAATCTAGTCAGTCTTTAGATATAACTCCCAATTTACAGGAAAATATGTAAGAGAGAGAGAAACTTTAAGGACACATTTATATTCAACGAAATCCAGAATATTGAAACTCCAGAGGACAAAATGACCCTATTCTTTAATAACAGATGTCATTAAAAAATATTGGGGGACTGAAACAACAAGAGATGTATCAAACAAATTCAAAACCTTGTTTAGACTCTTTTTTTGAAAAATTAACTAAATTTTTTGGAAACAATTAAGGAAATGTGACTATGACCTGCTATTGGATGATGCTGAGAAATTATGATTAATTTTCTTAGATTATTAATTTATGCATTTATGCATTTATGTATGTATGTATTTAAAGTACAGTCAGTTACAATGTGTCAATTTCTGGTATACAGCACAATGTCCCAGTCATGCATATATGTACATGTATTTGTTTTAATATATTCTCTTAGGTGTTATAATAGTACTATGGTTTGTTTTTAAAACATGCTCTCTTGGCAATAAATACTGACATATTCAGCAGAAGTGAAGTTGTAAGTCAGAGATTGCCTTAAAATATACCAGAAAAAAACAAACAAGGAAGCAAGCCAGCAATCAAAACAAACACACAAACACATAAAGACAGAAGTAGTAAAAGTCAAAGGATTTATATGAAACAATATTTTGAAAATGTTGATAATTGTTGAAGCAGGAAGTGTGTAGGAGGTTTCATTTCAATATTTTCTTTATTTTTGTCTGTGCTTGAAGATACCCATAATGAAAAATCTTTTAAATTTCGTATAATAAGTGTCAGCAATACATTTGCTACCTATTGGATGCTAATGCCAGATAGCGAATATTCTAACTATTGAAGGATATTATTCCCTTTCTTTTTTTACATTTATTTATTTATTGAACTAGAATTGACATTTAACATTGTATTAATTTTAGGTGTACAACATAATGATTTGATATATGTATATATTTTAAAATGATTACCAGAAGAAGCTTAGTTAATATTCATCATTGCAGATAGTTACAATTTTTTTCTTATGATGAGAACTTTTAACATCTACTGTCTTAGCAACTTTCAAATATGCAATGAGGTACAATTAACTATAATCACCATGCTGTACATTGCATCACCAGGACTTATTTGTCTTATAACTTGAAGTTCGTACCTTCTGACCACCTTGACCTTTTTTACGGCTGTATAATACTCATACACACACACGCACGCACGCACGCGCGCGCACATGCACACACACGTATATAGGACTCAGCTGTGAGCCATCAGTAGCCTATACTCCTGGCAGCTGAAGGAATGAGTGCTTTCATCTAGAAGAGAGAAATGGGCAATACACCACAGCATCCCTCACAATGGGGAAAGGAAAAAAAAGACTATTCAAAAAATCACACTAGAGGGTCTAACTTATTCAGCATAATGATTGCATGAATGTACATACATGCATATATATATTATCTGTGCAGTGGGGATAAATAATAACCTGACCTTCCTACCTTTTGGGATGTTGAAGGAATAAAATAAAATATTATTTGTAAAAGTATTTGTGAGTGATAAGTGGCTATAGGGAGTATCATGGCATTGTGAATATATTAAATGCCTGGAAAAGCTCAGTTAGCATCCTGTGCCTGTTTTTACTGGCTATGTAGAATCTCAGTTCTCCATCTAGAAAATGAGAAAGCCACACTAGACTGTGGTTCTCTAATACAATAGTTGTCAAGCTCCAGTGTACATCAGAATTCTTAGGGAAGCCTGTTAAAATATAGAGGCCTTATTCAGCATCTCTGGAGATGGAACCTTCTCTGTATTTTTAGCATGTATCTCAGGAGATTTTGAGAAACACTGCTTTAAGAGCATTTCCAAATTTGAGTTCATATTGTCACATTTTTAGTTATTTACTTGGATCAGCATTTTATATTTAGTGTTCTGGAAAACACTAACTTTATTGGTAGTTAGTAGAATATCAAGAATGTACTTTAGGAAATTCTGACTTTGATTTTTCACAAATTCAGATTAGCTTGGGCTTTGCAATAATAGTGCCCATTAATGATTGCTCTCAATTGATTTTTAAGGTTATCTACTGCTTCCTCTCCCCTTTACAATACATATTTAATCATGAGTTTTTTTTTCTGCCAGTGTTGAAGATCATAGGTTCATCAGCATAGCAGGATCTCCTGAACACCCAATACAGTAGAATTAAACCAAATCACGTTCATAAAAATATTAGCATATTGAAATTAAAACTCCTGTATGGTTCCATTGTAATTGTAATATTAGAAATGAAGTATCATGGGTGTGTGTGCAACAGAAACCATACTTGAAATATGAGCAAGTTTTACATGATAAAAAGAATACTATTTCTCAAAATAAGAGAAAAAAGAAAGAATGATAGTGGAACATTTCTTTACACCCTCTGCTGTCGATGGGAAAGACACTCAGACTTGGAAGAACAGAATAAAATAATTTACAAATCAAAATGATGTCCAAAACATCAGGTTGATTTGTTACTTTTATTGAAAAAAATCTTACACTATATTCTGAATAGCTCTATTGAAAGATGGGTAGCATATACTTCCTATCTTAAGTTAGGGATGGTTGCTCTAAAATAGAAGGTACACAACACTGAAGTTGATTATCTACATATATAATTGAGCCAGTAAGATAGAGATTGCAATATTTAAAGTGCCTGATTTTAAGAAATGCTAATGGCAGTCCAAGTGGGCTTTTGATTCAGAGTTACAAGACATTTTTCATCAAGAATTCTAACCATTATTTCTATTTACACTACTATAAAAATTCCTCCCTGTTTCAGAAGTTCAAGTGGCACCAAGAGGGGCACCTTCCAAGTCTAAACATACAAGAAACTCCATGTTTCTCCCTATCTTTTCTCTCTTTCTCTCTGTCTCTAGCCCACTATACCAAAATTCCAAACACCCCTATCACTTATGGCCATTTTTAAAGTTCTCCTACTTCTAAATCTGAAATCCAGGAAATGATTCACTTCCAGTAAACTTGCTAATAATACTTGTCTACCATCTGTGTTTATATATTTAATTTTTTATTGAATTACACAAAGAAGTGCACATATCAGAACTCAATTAATTATTAAAACGTTAATAGAGTTATGTGGCCACTTCCCAGATTAGGAAATAGAGCATTGCCAGCACACCAGAGTCATTCTTGTGTACCTCCCAGTCACTACCTCCACCCTATTCCGAGAAGCAACAACCATCCTTACTTCTAACACCATAGATTAGTTTTTTTAAACTGTATATGACTTAAATTATACAGTATGAACTGTTGTTTTTTGACTCAGAATATGTTTGAAATATTCATCCTTGTTATTGCACATAATTATTATTTATTCATTTTCATTGCTATATAGTAAACCATTGTATTAATATTTATATCAATTTATCTGGTTATCTATTTATAGGTAATTAGTTTGATCCCACATGGAATAAAACTAGAAATCAATAACAACAAAGAAATTGGGAAAACTCACAAATGCATGGAAATTAAACAACAAAGTCTCAATTATTGGGTCAAGGAAGAAATCAAAAGAGAAATTAGTAAATTTCTCAAGACAAGAATGAAAACACAACATAACCAAAATTTATGGGTATAGCAAAATCAGTACTAAAGAGAAATTTATATTAATAAATGCCTATATTAAATAAGGAAGAAAGATCACAAATAAATAATCTAACTTTTATGTCAAGGAACTAGTAAAAGAAGAAGAAACTAACCCTAAAGCTAGCAGAAAAAAAATACTAATGATTAGAGCAGAAATAAGTGAAACAAGTAATAGAAATACTCTTAAATAATTTGACAAAACTAAGTCTGTTTCTTAAAAATATAGACAAAATTGGTAAACTTTTAGACTAAAAACAGAGAGCAAAGACTCAAAGAAAATCAGAAATGATAGAAATACATTACAGATAATCTCACATAAATGAGAAAGATCATCAGAAATGAGCGTGAACAATTATATGCCAACGTATTTGACAATATAGAAGAAATGGATAAATTTGTAGAAACATATGACCTACCAAAACTGAATCAAGAAGAAATAGAAAGCCTGAACAGACCAATAACAAAAAAAGGAGATTAAATTAGTAATTTTTAAAGAAGCTTCCTAACAGAAAATCCCAGGAATAAATGGTTTCACAGGTAAATATTACCAAACATTTAAAGAATTGATAATAAGTCATCTTAAACTCTTAGAAAATAAAGAGAAAACTCTTCCAAACTTACGAGACCAGCATCATCCTGTTACCAAAGTTAGGCAAAGACATGGCAAGAGAAGAAAACCACAGGCCAATATCCCTGAAGAACATGGATGCAAAAATATTCAACAAAATATTAGCAAACTGAATTCAACAGTATATTGAAAGGATCATATACCATGATCAAGTGGAATTTATTCCTGAGATTCAAGGATTGTTCAATATACACAAATCATTAAATGTGATAAATCACATTAAGGGAACAAAGTACACAAATTTTATGATCACTCCAATACATAGCTAAAAAGCATTTGAAAAAGTTCAACACACTTTCTCCACATATTAAGTATGGAAAGAACTTACCTCAGTAAAGTAAAGGTCATTATGAAAAGCCAACAACTAACATCACACTCAACAATGAAAAACTGAAAGCTTTCCTCTAACAATGAAAAACTGAAAGCTTTCCTCTAAGTTCTAAAACAAAACAAGGATACCCAATCTCAACATTTCTATTCAACATAGTAGTGGAAATCCAAGTGACAGCAATTGGGAAAGAGAGAGAGAAAAAAAAAAAAGACATCCAAACCAGAAGTAAGATGTTAAATTGTCTCTTTGTAGATGGCATAGTCTTATGTACAGAAAACACTAAAGACTCTACTAAAAAACTCCTAAAACTAATAAATTCAGTTATGTTTCAGGATACAAAATCAACACACAAATATCAGTTGCATCTCTATACACTAAAAATGAACAACATGAATAGAGAATTAAGAAAACAATTCTGTTTACAAGCATCAAAAATAAAATGGTTAGAAATAAGCTTGACCAAGGAGATGAAACACTGAAAACTACAAAATATTGCTGAAAGACATTAAAGAAGACATAAATAAATGGAAACATATCCCAGGTTTATGGATTGGAAGACTTACTATTGTTAAGATGTCTGTACAATTCAAAGTGATCCACAGATTCAGTGCAATCTCTGAAATTCCTGATGATGTTTTTGTAGTAATATGAAAACTCATCCTAAAATTAATATGGAATCTCAAGGGACCCCAAATCACCGAACAATCTTAAAAAAGCAGAACAAAGCTGGAGGAGTTGTACTTCCTGATTTCAAAATTTACTACAAAGCTGCAGTCATAAAAATAGTGTGGTACTACATAAGGACAGACATATAGACCAATGAAGTAGAATGGAGAGCCCCCAAATAAACTTTTGCATATATATTCAGATGACTTTTGGTAAAGGTGATAAGACCATTCAATGGGGAAAGGAAAGTCTTTTCAACAGATGATCTGGGAAAAATGGATATCCACAAGTAAAATAATGAAGTTGGAAATTTATCTAATACTATATACAAAAATTAACTCAAAATGGACCAAAGAAAGACCTAAATATAAGACCTAAAAGTGTAAAACTCTTAGAAGAAAACATAGGGCAAAATCTTTGTGACATTGGATTTGACAGTGATGTCTTGAATATGACACCAAGGGTACAGATAACACACAAAAGAGTAGATGAATTGAATTCATAAAAATTTAAAATATTTTTAGCATCAAAAGACAATAAAGTTAAAGGACAACCCCAGAGGAGGAGAAATTATTTGAAAATTCTTAATCTAAGGGGTTAATATCCAGAATATATAGAGAAACTGAAAACTCAGTGACAGAAATACAGACAACCTGATTTAAAAATTGGTGGACTTAAATAGACATTCCTCCATAGAAGATATACAGATGTCCAACGGGCACATGAAAAAATACTCAATATCACTAGACATTAGGGAAATGCAAATCAAAACTACACTTAGATACCACTTCAGACCCATTAGAATGGCTACTAAGAAAAAAACAGAAAATAAATGTTGGTGAGGATGTGGAGAAATTGGAACCCTTGTGCATTATTGGTGTGAGTGTAAAATGGTGCATCCACTATGGAAAACAGTATGGTGGTTTCCCCCAAAATGAATAATAGAACTACTGTATGATCCAGAAATTCTACTTCTCACACATACATACACATATATATTATATATATATATAAATAAAATATATTAATATATATATAAAATTGAGAGCAGGATCCCACAGGATATTTGTACACCCTTGTTGATAGCAGCTTTATTCACCATAGCTTAAGTATGGAAGCCACCTAAGTGTACACTGACAGATAAGTAAAATGTAGTATGTACATACAATGGAATATTATTCATCCTTAGAAAGAAGAAAATTCTGACATATTCTACGGTAGGGATCAACCTTGAGATCATTATGCTAAATGAAATAAGCCAGCCACAAAATGACAAACTATATATGATTTCATTTATATGAGTTACTTGAAGTAATCCAAATCATAGAGACAGAAAGTAGAATGGTAGTTGTTAGGGACTGGGGAGAGAGGAGAATGGAGAGTCATTGTTTAATGGGTATGGAATTTCAGTTTTACAAGACAAAAAGAATTAATAGAGATTGGTGATGGCTGTACATTATGAGTTTATTTAATACACTCAACTGTACACCTAAAAATAGTTATTAAAAAAAATAGAAACCTACTTGTGTGGGAGGTTATATTTGTAATTCATGTAATTGTATACTTATGATTTATGTACACGCATTGAATAATTTTATCTGACTTCAAAACAAGGATAACAATTAGTTTTACAATTGATGTATGATTTATTGCCATTAATAATAAAATAGGATTTTCATTTTTCCTGACATCTGAAGTGAGTATACTCACATTTTAAAATGTAACACAAAATGTTACAGTAACTTGAATTCCTCAATTGAAATACAATTTCTTCTCATTTGTGAGAGCACTGTAATAGTGCCAGCATTTACGTGGCACTATAAAAAGATGACTTTTTCAAATATTTACATTAAAAGTTATATCTATTTGATTTAAAATGTGCTAGAAACTAGTCCATCATAGAAACACCCAATGAATTTTTCACTTCTTCCACAGCATTTAGCAAGTGTACATAGTATTGCTGAGCAATATTCTCTCTAAATGTTTTAACTTGTGAGTGGAGGATCATATTTTGTAATAAGAGTTTAAAAAACTGAGACTGTAAGAACAGGGTTGTTTAGTATAGTAATGAAACTTGCAACAAAGTTAAATTGACACCTTTAATGATATGCAAAATTATTAATGAATGCATGATAATTAAAAAATTTTATAGAAAGTGACAGTAATTTGCATTGCTTTCTCCTGACCAAATCACTTATTTCTAGAGTTGAGACTATTGTTGGACACCTCTAATTATTTGAAGGTACTTTATCAAATTAAGCCTTAAAGTTTCCATTGTAACTTTCATCTAATCATCCATGTCTATTTTCTGCAGTTACACAGACTCTGAGTCAAATTCCTACATAGCAGTTCTCAAATATTTGAAGGTATCTATCTTTGCCTTATCTCACCTTCATGTTTTTCCTTTCCAGGCAGAACAACTCAATTTCTCTCAACTGTTCATCATAGGATATGTTTTTCTAGCTCCTAAGAATCTTGATTGCATTCCTATGGATATTTTGTGATCTTTTTTTTTTCTTCCCCGAAGAGATACAGTGCCCTAGATGTGGTATGAAAATTGGAAATGTTGATGTGATTATTTTATTCCTTGAGCTATATAATCTATTTCTTTGCATCCTCAGCTTGAATTACATATTTTTCCAAATAAACTTTTTTCTATGAGGCATTATTTAAACATAACAATATGTACCCATTTGAAGAGTACATTTCTATAGGTTTTGACAAATTTATAAACCTGTGTTACTTCTACCATAATAAAGATATAGCACATTTCAATCATGCCCGAAAGTTTCCCTGTACCCATTCCTATTCAATCCCTCTCCCACCCTAGGTTCAGGCAATCCTCGATCTGATTTGTGCCAGTAAATTTTTTTCCCTATTCTATATCATTATATAAATGAAATCATACATTATATATTCTCTTGTATATGCATTATTACATGCATTGCATTTAGTCTGCTCAGGCTGCCCATAGTGAAATGCCACAGACTGGGTACCTTAAACAATCAAGATTTATTTTCTCACAGTTCAGGTGAAGTCCAAGCTTAAGGTGTTGGCTGGGTTGGTGTCTAGTGAGAGTTCTCTTCCTGGCTTTCAGACGGCCACCTTTTGCTGTGTCCTCACATGGACTTTCCTCAGTGTTTGCAGACAGAGAGGGAGACAGCTTTCTGGTATCTCTTCTTTTGAGGGCATTAATCCTATTGATAAGGCCCCACTCTTTATTACCTTATATATAATCTTAATTACTTCCTTAGAAGCCCTATCTCCAGATACTGTCACATTGGATGTTAGGGACTCAACATGTGAATTTTAGGGGGACACAAACATTCAGTCCATAACAAGCATAATGCTTTACAGATTCATCCATGTTTTTGTGTGTTTCAGTAGTACATTCCTTTGTTAGTTCTGCATAATATTCCATTATGGAAATGCCATAGTTGGTTTATCCATTCACCTGTTAATGAATATTTAGGTTATTTCCAGATTTGGGGCTATTATATATAAAGCTGCTATAGAGATTTATGTGCAAGTCTTGAATTTACTTTGTTTTTATTTCTTTGGGGCTAATATCTAGTAGCAGAATCGTTGGACTTAGAAAGTGGAAGTGTATGCTTTGAATCACAATAAACTGCCTAAATGAAAGTACCATTTTACACCCCCATCAGGAGTATGAGAGCTGAAGCTATTCCACATCATGAACACTTGATTTTGTCAGCCTTTAGTTTTATAAATTTTAGTCAGTGTATAATGATATTATATTGTGCTTTTAATTTGCATTTCTCTGATGACTAATGATATTGAATATTTTTTTTGTTTTAATATCTGTGAGATATCTTTTATTGTGCAATGTCTGTTCAAATCATTTGCTTGTGTTTAATGAGGCTTTTCTTTCATTTATTTATTATTATATTGTGAAAGTTTTTTTATACTCCTGATAGAAATTCTTCATCAGATATATGCATTGTGAATATTTTTCCAAGTTATGACCTGCTTTTTCATTTTCCAAATTGTAGCTTTCTAAAAGCAGACATTTTAAATTTTGTTGAAATCCAATTTACTATTTTCCCTCTGTAGTTTGTGGCATTTGTGCCCTATCTAATAAACCTCTGCCTAACTTAGGTTCACAAAAATTTTCTCCTCAGTTCTAGATATTTTATAAATTACTTATACATTTAAGTTTATTATCCATTCCAAATTTCCTTTTGTCTGTATAAGGTCATGATTAAGGTTGGTTTTTTTTCCCATATGGACATCCAGTTATTCTGAAAATAGTTTTTAAAAAGCCTATGCTTTCCCCCATTGACTTACTTGGCATTTTTGTTGAAAATCAATTGACCATAAATGAGAGGATCTACTTCTGGACAGTTTATTCTGCTCAGTTGATCTGTATGTCTGTCTTTGCATCAATAGGTCATTTTTTTGATTTTTGTGGAACAATAAATAGTAAGAAGCAGGTAGAATAATTCCTCAACTTTTTTCCTTTGGTTTAAAAATTGTTTTGTCTCCTATGTCATTTGCATTTCAATATAAATTTTAGCATCAACTTGTCAACTTCTATGAAAAAGACTCTTGGGATAGTGATTAGAATTGCATTGAATCTATAGATGAATTTAGGGAGAACTGGCATCTTAACTGAGTTTTTCAGTCCATGCGCGTGGTATATCTCTACATTTATGTAGGTTTACTTTGATTTATCCTAGCAATATCTTACAGTTTTCAGTATACCAGTGATCTTGAATCTACACATCTTTTGTTAAATTGAAATGGCACTCTGGTTTGTTCCTTTATTATGTTAATATGGAGAACTGCATTGATTAATATTCAAATTTTAATCAAACTAGTATAAATCTACTTGGTCAGGGTAAGTGTTGTCTATTTAATATTATTTTCTATATTTGATTTGCTAATATTTTGTTAATGATTTTTAAGTCTGTGCTCATTAGGAGTATTGGTCTATAGTTTTCTTATAATGTTGTTGCCTGGTTTTGGTATAAAGGTAATACTGAACTCCCAAAATGAGTTGAAAACTGTTCTCTTATCCTTTAGTTTCTGGAAAAAAAATTATAGTCTTGGTATTATTTCTTCCTTAAGCATTTTAAATAATTCACCTGTGAAGCCATCTGGTCATAGAATTTTATTTGTAAGAATGTTATAAATTACAAATTCAGTTTCATTGATAGATATAAGGATATTCATATTTTCTACTTTTTGTGTCAGTGTTAGTGATTTAAGTCTTTCAAGAAGTGTGTTTATTTCATCCAAGTTGTCAAATTTATTGTCATAAATTTTTATAATAGTCTTCTTATTATTTTAAATTCCATATGATTGATAATGATGCCCTCTCTTTTATTTCAGATATTTCTAGTTTGAGTCTTTAATCTTGTTGATCAATTGGCTAGAGATTTTATTAATTTATGTTTTCAAAGAGCCAGCTTTTGGTTTCATTAATTTTCCTCTATTGTTTGTCCATTTTCTAATTCACTGATTACAATTCTTAAATTTATTTCCCTCCTTCTCCTTCCTTAGGTTTAACTTGCTATTTTATTTAGTTATTTTTAAGTTAAGAATTCTTACCTGCTTCCTGAGATGGCAGTTTAGACTTCTGATTTTATACTTTAAAAAAATAGAAGCATTTAACACTGTAAGCTTCAAGCTAAGTATTGTACTGTCTGCATCCTACAGATTTTGATATGTTGTATTTTCATTTCCATTCTATTTAAAACTGTTCCTAGTTTCCCTTGTGAATTCTTCTTTGACCCATGGTTCATTTTAAAGCGTGTTTAACTTACAAATATTTCAAAAATTTCCAGGTATCCTTCTAGTACTAATTCCTAATTTAATGTTTCTGTGTTCAGCAAACATATTGTGTAACTTGTATTCAGATTTACTGCAGTTTGCTGGTTTAGCATATGGTCTTTTGTTAAAAAAATTTTTAGTTGAAATATAGTCAATATACAATATTATATGTTACAGGTGTACAGTATAGTGAGTCAAAATTTTTTAAAAATTATACTTTATTTATACTTATTATTAAATATTGTCTGTATTCCCTGTGTTGTACAGTATATTCTTGTAGCTTATTTTATACCTAATAGTTTGTACCTCTTAATCCCTTGTCTGTATATCACTTTTCTCTCTCCCCTCTCTGTGCTGGTAACTACTAGTTTGTTCTCTGTATCAGTGAATCTGTTTCTTTTTGTTATATTCACTAGTTTGTTGTATTTTTAGATTCCAAATGTAAGTGATATCATATATGCATATCTAGCTACCTCATCTCCTTAGGTGCTTGCTCAAATGTACCTTCTCAGTGAAGCTTTCCTTATCTATATTATTTAAATTTCAGCCGTCCACTCTTAACCCTGTCAACTGTTTCCTTTATTATTCTCTGACTTCCTATGTATTTTACATATATATGTGGTAATTGTGTCTCCCCCTTCCAGAATATAGTTCCATAAACATGAAGATTTTTGTTTGCTTAATTCTTAACTGCATTCTCATTGTTTAGAACAGTGCCTGACTTACAGTTGGTGCTCCATAAATATTTGTTGAATAACTAAATATTGTCCTAGTGTTGCCTGATTTTCCTCTTTTTTCCCAAGAGAAAATAATCAGCAATTGCATGTAAGTTTTCTGATTTATTGTACCATTTTCCCCCGTATCTCCTTAAAAGAGTATAATTTTACATACAGTAAAATTTGCCCTTTTAATTGTAAAGTTCTGAGAATGTAAAAATGTATACAGTTGTGTAGCCACCACCTTAGTCAACATAGGGCAGTTATATCATCCCCAGATTTTCCCTGTGTCCTTTCATAGTGTGTTCTGCCTCCACATCCCAAGGACCTGGTGATTAGTGTTTCTGTTTTTCTTTTTGTTTTTTACCTATAGTTTTGTCTTTCCAACAATGTCATATAAATGAAATCAAATAGTATGTAGCTTTTAGAGTCTGGCTTCTTTCATTTAGCATAACAAATCTGAGATATGTCTAGGTTATTGCATTTATTAGTAATTTCTTGCTTTTTATTGCTGAATCTTCTTCCATTCCATCATATGGATGAACCACAGTTTGTTTATCCATTTCCCAGCTGAACAATATTTTTGCTGTTTTCATATTTTGATGATTACTAATAAACATTCATGTGCAAATTTTAGTGTAAATTAATTTTTTTTATTTGTGTAAACACTTAGGAGTGAGGTTTATGGGTTATGTGGTAAGTTTATGTTTAACTATGTAAGAAGTTTCCACTTGGAAAAATATTTGCAGTCTATCCAATGAATGTGAGTTCTAGTTGCTCCATATCCTTGTACTTGGTATTGTCAGTTTTCTTTTAAGCTGTTTTGATATGCTTGTGGTAAAGTCTTGTTGTAGTTTTCATTTACATTTCCTTAATGGTTAATAATGTTGAACATAATTTCATGTGTTTATTTTCCATCCAGATATCTTCTTTGGTGAAGTGTTTTTTCAAATCCCTTGTCCATTTTTTAATTGAGTTGTTGGTTTTTCTTTTATTGAATTTTGAGAGCTCTTTATAAATTCTGGCTACAAGTCTTCTATCATTTATTTTTTGAAGAGTAATTTCTCTTAGTCTGATGCGTGTCTTCATTCTCCTAACAGTGACTTTTGAAGAGCACACATTTCTAATTTTGGTGAGTTTCAGTTTATCATTTTTTTCTTTAAAGGATTGAGCTTTGTTATATCTGAGAATCATTTGCCTAAGCCAAAGTTTATTCTCCAAGAAAATGAAAAATATAATTCTCTGTACCCAATTTACATCTGTAACATTTTTCTCATACAAAACATGTAGATTTAAATATCATTCAGTAAAAGCATCAGTGACTACAAAGGTAGTAGAAATAATAGTTTCTGATATTGGTTATATAGATACATGTTATACAGAGGAGAAAAGATTGTAACTACAATCAGGCAATAATTCTGTTGTTCACATTCCTTACTACGGAGCTAATGACTAGCTTGAGGGGCCATGAAAAGCAGGTAGCCAGTGATGTTTAATTATCCAACAAGTCATTAAGTGCCTAAAAAGGAACCACAGTGTCAGGTATCATTGCCCTTATGAATGTCCACTGCTACAAGAATAACATTTGAAGTTTATTTGTGCATACATTTCCAAGTTAATATAACTCATTCTGTTGGAAAAAATCAAAAAATGTTTCTGAGGCTCTGATCTGTCTGTTGGCATTTTTGTTCCTCACTGATAATAAACCAACCAGTTTCGCTAGGATTAAAGTGTCATCTTTATAATTAAATTTTAGGCAACACAGCAAAATCAGTAATGAATCTGAGCTAGTAGAAACTCTACTTTCAAATGTTAAAGGACTAAAATTTAATTTTAAATATGTTCTAGAGATCTGAAAGATATATTTCATTTGGAAGGACAAATAATAAGAAGTTTAAAATGTAGACATGTTAAAGTAAAGAGTAATTAATCAGACAGAGATAGTCATCCAGTCATAATATATTAGTTCCCTCCCTTACCCACCCCTAAATTCTCAGATATCTTCTAGGAGAATGAAAGAGACCTCAGTTTAGACTAGATTTGGAAGTGGATCAAAAAAGATAGTCCAATGTGTCTTGAATGTGACATGATGATAAATATTGTAGTTTATTGTTCCAAGAATGGGAAGTTGTGATCTAAATTAGAATTTATAACCTGCTATATACATTAGATATCACCATTTATACATGAATGTTGAAAAATGGCTAGATCAGGCAATAGACAAAAAACATTATTATAAACTGTATGCTTACTGGTCTCCTAAAAATTACATAAACCATTGATGTCATATTAATTGGCATGGGTGTATTCATTTTATATAGTTCTCATTTACTCTTATTTCCTTTTATTATTAAGATTCAGTCTGTTTAACAAAAACATCTATAATTTATTAATATTTATTTGAAAAGTGCAAGACAGATTTGGAGACAGATGGAGACAGAACTGTTCAAAGAAAACCATCAGCAGAATACATAGTAGATGAGTATTAGCTGACAAGCCAGGACCACTCAAATTATTCACATCAAGGCAGGGAACAAAAGGGATAAAAGTTTTAATTCTTCTTTTACCAAAATTACCTGTAAATAATTTAGACATACTGGATTAAAATTTTAATATTCAACATTATTTTAAAAATAAAGATTAAAAAAGAATAGCGGGCTGAAATAATTCATTTTATCAAGGCATTACTGATCCAGTAAAATATTTAGATTTGTTATAAACCAAAATAGAGGTATCTCAGTGAGTAAAATATGAAGCTATGAAAAGTTAAAATCTTTAAATATTTAGATGGCAATCTAAATACAATTATGGATGAACAGATAACTTTAACAATTATGTGTTTTGAGTCCAATTTTTTATTGGCACTCTGGTTATTTACATAGACAGTTTCTAATTGTATAGGTTTTATTATTCCAGGAGTGTTTTCTCTTAATATGAAGAAAGTAAGGCTCAGAAATGCTAAACAAATTGCTTACGTTCACATGGGCACATAGAATCAAAATTTGATTTCAGATCTGTGTTATTTTTGTTGTTTCCACCATGCTGTATTATCCCTCTACAGATGGCATGCTAGTGAGACACCACTTTAATTATCCCTGAAGTTTATTACTCAGAAATGTAGAGTATTTTATGTTGACAGTCAGGAGGAAAGCACAAAATACATCTAAGAAATCAATCTGTCCATGTAATAAGATACTTTTTATTTTTTTCTCATGAAATTCCTTATGATTAGGATTTTGCTCATAGTCCCTCATCTATTACTTTACACAGTATTCTAAGAAGCTTAGTGATAAGTTTTTCTAGTCCATAGAATGTTAAATGTAATATATTAAAAATTAGAGTGGGAATGCCATGGACAGACATGTTGGTATTAGCAAGAAGTGTCAGCTGATAGCAAGGAAGAAAATGGGAAAATGATAGACATGAGGATTTTAAAACCCCAGCAATCTGAGGTCATTTAATAGAAGGACAAACATCCTTAGATATCTTGATAGTTTCTAAATGCATCACTTTATTAAAGCACAGCATAAAACTGACACTTACATTGATGTTTCTGAGTCATTAAGGAAAAAGTGAAGAAAATAACAGCTCACATTTATTGAACACTTACTATGCCAAGTGCTTTTCTAAGCCTTTCTCCTTTATTGACTCATTTTGACTTCACATACTTCTTCTTATATCTACACTCCTATTATTTTCACTTTACAGATGAGGAAAATGAACCTTAGAGGAGTTAGATAACTTTCTTGAGCTTGTGTGGATAGTAAATGGCAGAATAAGGACTCAAGCTCAGTTTGGCTGCTCCCACAACAAACGCTCTTTATCCAATATGAGCAGGGGGATATACTGTCTCTTGTGTTTAGTATTTTATTTATTTTCAGAAGACGGGGATATAATACATTTTTCCAAGATTTTTATTTAAAATAATAGCTTAAAATAAAAATTTTCTGGAGTTTAAATTCATTTATTTGGAGAAGACATCTTATTTATTTTAAGCATTTATTAAATTTCTACAGTGTTTCAGACATTGTGCCCTATAATATGGGATAAATTGGAGAAGAATAAGATACTGTCAAACCCCTTGGGGAACTTGTAAGTTTAGTGGAGGAAACAGGCACGTAGAGAAAGATACTGTGCTGTTTAATACATTCACAGAGGAAGGCGTGCTTAATTCAGATTGGAAGGAAGGGAAACCTGGAGGTCAGAGAAGATTTCTCTGAGGCAGTGGACGTCAGTCTCTGCAGTGCAGGAGAAATCAGGTCTTGTGTGTGTGTGTGTGTGTGTGTGTGTTTGTGTGCGTATGTCACTCTTACTATCTCTTTTCCTGAACCCTCACTACCACTGCTAAATTGTCACTTTGGATACAGATCAGGGGCAAGGGTAAAGAAAAAATGCAGGGGCAGAGAAAGTTCTAAGGAGTGAAGAAGAGCACTAGGAGAAGTGGAGGCAAAGGAAGGGTAGGGTTGCTGTAAAAGTGTCTTCTCATGTAGAAGTTGGAGATGGAATTAATTACAAAGAGAATGAAAATGCCTAATACTTGTTTGTTACTCACCTTAAGATAAAAATCGTTTTGTTCGTTTCTGTCTGTTTTTAGTATTTGGTAGTTTCTGAGAAAGTGTCTGTCCTTCAACTAAGGAAAAAAAGTCTGAGTTCAAATGATTTGTTGCAATATTCATTCACTCCTGGCTGTCCCGCCCGCTGGCATTTCATGAAGCAATGTGGTCACGTGAAGCACGGGGACTGACATTAATGCAGTGCTAGTGGGCACTGGCATCGCATCAGTCCCGATGCCTAGAATGCTGTTAAGGGCTCTTTAGATTCCAGAAACAGTAAACTCAACCTAGTGCAAGTCAAGGCTGGGAGTTGTGGGGTGAGAAGAACCTAGGAAGAACCTAGGAATGTTCCATGGTAACTCAGGAAAAGAGAACTGACCATATGACAGGAAGACTAGGAATTAAATTAGCTCAGGGCTGGCGGTCTTCCCATTTCTATCTCTGTCTCTTGGAGGGTATCTCATCTCTCAGAGTCAGCATCAGTGTCTCTGTGTCCTGTGTCTATGCCTGTCTCTTTTGTGTCTTTGTCTCTCTCTTTGTCTCTGTCTCTTGCTGTGTGTCTGTCATTTTATGTGTGGTCACTCTGTATATTTTTGCGTGAGAATGTGTTTTCCCTTTCTCTCTCTTTCTCTCCAGGTCTCTGTTCTTCTCTATATCACTCTGTGTTCCCCACCCTTTGTCTGTTTCTGTTGCTCACCCCCCCCATGTCTGTCTTCTATTTATCTCTCTCCCTCAGGCTCTCTGTCTCTTTCTTTCAGTCTATGTATCTCTTTCTGTTACTTTGTACGTATCTATTGTCTCTGAGTGTCTCTGTGCTTCTCTGTGTGTCTCTGTTTCTCTGTATGTGCATCTCTCTGTGTATCTCTGAGTGTTCTCTGAATCTGTTTTTCTCCAAATGTCTATCTGGCTGTCTCTCTTTATGAGTATTTCTGTGAACCCCTCTCTGTATCTGTGTGGTTGCATCTCTCTCTGTCTCCCTGCCTCTGTCTCTCTCTGTCTCTGTCTCTCTCTCTCTGTCTGTCTCTCTCTGTCTCTCTCTCTCCACACACAAACACACACACCTCTCTCTGTGTATCTCTGTCTCTTTCTCCCCTTGCTTATTTATAAAATGGCCCCAAATGGCTACTTCTTTTACTAAGATAAATACCAGAAAGATCAACTTTCTATAGTTAATTGCTTATTTCTGATCTTAATTCATATTTCTCAAAAAAAGATATCCTGATAAACTCATTTCATCTTCTTGAGACAATCCTTATCAGGCATACAGTTTTAGCCATCCTTTGGATAAACCATGTTTACTCTTGGCCCAATAAAGGAATGGTCATGGGGCACAACCATGTGTCACACTGACTATTTAGCAAGACTGTGGGAAAAAGTAGATTCCCTGTGAGGAAATTATGGGGCAGATTTTCCAAATTGCATCTAGTATCACATCAACTGAGAATCATTAACTTTATTTTATTGTTGAAGAAACTCATTCTCAAAAAGATTAAAAAAAAGTTGGAGCAGGAATTGAATCATATCTGTCTGAATCCAATGGCCAAGTTCTTTCCACCATATGATGCCTCTAAAAT
Organism: Camelus ferus; assembly: GCF_009834535.1. NCBI lineage: Eukaryota > Metazoa > Chordata > Mammalia > Artiodactyla > Camelidae > Camelus > Camelus ferus. The sequence goes on along the minus strand of NC_045732.1, from coordinate 94,264,786 downwards.
AAGTCATAAAACATTCTGTTTTTAACCCAGAAATTCCACTGATAAGTATTAATAAATAATTCATCTGAAGATACAAACTTATTCCTTGCTGCATTGTGTACGCAATCCAAATGACTCCACATGCTCCAGGCTTCTCAAGTCAACCTTCCTCTTAATATCCAAATAAACATATTTGAATCCTTATCACATTCTTTGGGAAATAAAATTACCTCTCCAATATCATTGAGAATTTCCCTGAATGGTTATATCCCTACTCTATTTCCACATTTTCATTGAATTCTTTATTAGGATGACCAACCTTCTTGTTTCATATATTATTCTCCATTACAGATTTTTGAATTAATTTTTATTTTTAACAAAATATTGCATTAAAGCATTATTTATTTTTGACTACTGAGTATTTCTGATTCCTTTAAATTTTGCACCCAGTAGAATGTCTCATTCATGTCACTATAATCCCAGCTCTGATGACCATGTAGTTTTAGCCAGAGGAGCAGCAATGACAAAAAGAAGACTGTAATCAATGGCCACTTAAGTAAGAGATGCCTGTCTGTTCTTCCTTTTATCTATCTATCTATCTATCTATCATCTATCTATCCATCATCTTCCTAACCTTCAACACATCTGAGGGACCAGAGCCAAGGGAGAGGGAGAGACTTGGTCTTCTAGAAGCTGACCACCTCAAGGTAAAGAAAAGATAGAAAGAGTAAATATCAGACTACACATCTCTCCCTGTTTCAGGTTCCTGTAATATACACAATCCTGGCTAGCAATGGGAGAGAGGAAGATTTGAATCAGTTATAAACTGGTCTAAACTGAGTTTTTAATAACCATATATGACTGGGAGTTGTGTGATCTACTTCAGGTGTCATTAAAGAACAGGAAAGGGAGATGCAGCATAGCTCAGGTGCAGGCAGAGATTGGAGGAAAAAACCACAGAACCATTTCACATTTGTACCTAACCAAGTTGAAACAATTGAACAAATTGGTTACATTGGACTATGAACAATACTCCATTTCATCTTCCTTCAATAACTTAGCATAGTACTAGTCATACAACAAGAGCCATAAATGTTGCTACTTTTACATGACTTGATTCGGAAAGAAGAAATAAAAATTTGTAGTCATCAGAAAGATTTTTCTTTGAATTATAAATGACAAGATAGGTGAAGGGGATGCACTAAAATAGTCTAGGCCTGCTATTCAGGATGATTCCAGTCAGCCACAGTACAGAGTGCTGTGAGAGGAGAGCCAGCAAAGAAGAGTAGAGGAATTTACTCTTGATATTTCTGAGCTAATTTTATAATCAACATGAGATTAGTAAAATAGAGAAGACCTAGAAGAATCTCTCAAGAGATCACCATATCCAGTCCCCTGCCTTCAGGCAGTTGAAAATCTTCAACATCCATGACAATGTATTGTAGATAAAAAAGATCTGCTTAAGGATTTTCTGCTGCTTAGAATATCTACTTGGTAAGTATTTTTTCCAACACTTTTTTACAGATAACAGTTTTTTTCTTATACGTATAATACCATTGATACTGTTTTCCTAAATTCAATTAATGTTCCTAAGATAAAATTTTCTTAAATTGTAAGAAATTATATTGATATATTAAAATGTAAAGAGTTTAAATAAGAGATCAAAAAGTACACATGGAAGAAAATACTGAGTTACAACTAATACCCTGTACTTGTCATGTGGCTCTGTCCTTTCTTCAAAGGCTGGACTAACTGAATTGCATCTCACAAATGGTTTGTTTTAATGTTATAGCATTTGGCGTAGCAAATTAAAGAAAAATGATTAATCTATCCAGATATGTTGTACTTTCAAAGAACATTTTCTATACTGAAAGTTTGAGTATTAGAGTCAAGAAAATTCATGTACCTCAAGTGCAAACTAATTCACTTGAATTTAAAAAATAAAAAAAATACATTAAACAATATAAGATGAATTCCCTCTCTTCCCTAAAAGTACTACAAGAGAGAAATTAATTTTTAAATCTTAGTAAAGAGCTAGGCATTAGTTGGATATATTTGATACATAAGCACTACTTTGTGTAACGTGTGTTTTTAGTGTTCTCTGAAAACAGATACTACGCTAAAAGTTTTCTGAAAATAGATTTTAAATTTTACTTACATCTATATACCTTAATCTTATATAGAATAACAATTATTTGGAAATTTGCAACAAAAGGTAAAGTGAACTGAAGGTATTTCTTATTTGGAAACTTCCCCGAAGGCCCCCACTCTTATGCTCTATGCCTGTGAGTTTTGAAGGTCTTTAGATCAAGGTCAGAATATTATGGCAAACCTGCTTCTACTTGGGAGAACTAAGACTACTGAAGAATAAATTTGAAAGTAGCTAGATGGTCGGCAAAGCGTGGAGAATAGAATTATCGAAGTAATTGAGGATGATCAATTAGGTGCTACCATATTCAGGTTTTCTTTGATAAGAGCCTGTTTTTCTTTCTAATTGTTTTCTGTTTCTGGGTTTCTAGAACCGAAGAGGCGGCTTTCTTAATTACAGTATGAATGGTCAATTTGGGTTAAACATCGTTCCTTCAATTTCAATCATATACTTGGATGGGGCTGACCTCATGCTCTAGTCTCAGGGTGGGACATGACCCAGATCTAACCATTGCTCTTTTTTCTGGTTGTTACAGTTGTTTTAAAGAAAAGCCTGTGCTTATGCTAGGGCAATAAAAGACATGGCTAGAAATGAGGTTCTCATTTCTTTAGAATTGTTAAATATAAAGATATTGCATACTGATTGCTTCTGATAGCTATCTTTGCTACTGCACGGCAGGGGTCTGCCTAAGAATAAAGCCAACATAGAGAAAAGCAGAGTAAGGGATGGAGAGAACTATGGGAGTCCTGCTGACTTCACCTGACCCTTGCATTTTTCAGTCATGTAAGTCAATAAAGTCCTCTGTGAATATTTGTGTGTGCAAATTAGCTTAAACTAATTTGAATTGGGTATGTGTCACTTGCAACCAAAAGAATCTTGACCAGTACAATTGCTAAAATCTAGTGAGTGCTTACTTCCTTGTAGACACCATGCTAAATTCTTTATATCCATTATCTCATTTAATCCTTCCAGTAACTTAGGCAAGCAATTTAGTATAACAGGTTACATCCTGGACTCAGACTGTTTGGATTCAAATCTCAGCTCTACCTCTTTCTTGGTTGTATGACTTAAATCAATTTACTCATACTCTCTGTGCCTCTCTTTGAAGGAGGAATATGATTATTACCAATAGTACTCAACTCAGGGTTTTTGTAATTAGTCAATAGTTTAATGTATGTACATTTCTTAGAACACTTTCTCAGTCATACCAAAGATGAGCTATTATTTCACATACTACAAATGAAGGAACTCAGTACTAGATGGGTTAATTTATCCACTTTAACACATTCAGGAAGCATCCATTTTGAGAGAAATGCTCCAGGCATCTGAAACCCTAGATTACCTCATACATTTGTGACCGCTTTTATGATAATATAGTATTCCAGGTTTCAAAGCTGAAGCTTAAGAGTTAGCTGAAGTTATAAGAGGTACACTGGAGTTTATAAAGTAATCAGTATAATTGTCTCTTAAAATTGAAAAGATTATTTAGCCTTCAAGCAGCCAGTGGATACTTTAAGTTGCACAGTAAATACTAACATGCAAGTGACTTGGAGAGAATACTGAAAAAGATAGTGACAGCTAATATATCAATGGACATAATCATAGGGTATTTACTGAGGAAACATTTAAACATTGTGTTCTGTTTGTCCTTATGATTATACTTTTGCTTCTCATATTATGCATTTTGATTCTTGGTTTAGGAAATACAACAATAGTAGCTACAATAGGGTATTTAAGTCGACTGTAAGATCTGGTTCGTTAAGTTGAAGAGATACACTCTGGAAGACTAGAAGGAAAGTATGTTGCGTTAATAATTTTCAGTTTTATGTCAGTTCTAATGATCCTACTAGTGTTTTCTTCTAAGGGATGATATTCCATGTCATTCAACTGTTAGTTATAGTACATAGTTTTCAGCAGATACTTCACCAGCCTTCTCTAGGCACTCTGTAATTGATCAGTTTTGCTCTTAAAATGGGGCACCTGAATAAAAAAGTTATATGTTCAGATGTATAAGTCATCCAGAGGGAAATGATGCTATTAAGCCCTGTGACCTTATTAGCTTAATGTTAAATTTTCATTATAATTTTTTTCAGACCCATGACATAGTTGGTTATATGGGATTTATCACCAATCTACAAAGTGGCTGCACCAGTTTATACTCCGACCAGCAGTGTATGAGAGCTTTCCCACATTCTTCTCAATAATTGACTCTGTCAGACTTTATAATTGTTGCCAATTGCAGGAGGAAAATACTATCTTACTTTTATTTTAACTTGTATTTTCCTAATTCGTAAAGATAATCTAGGTTTTCTACCTTGAGTTGCCATTTCCCTTTTCCCTGTTGGGTGTTTTGTTTTCTTGTTGGTTTCTAGGGGTTCTTTATATATTCTAGATACTACAACTTCGTTAAATAGGTTGGAAATATTTTCTCCCAGTATCTGACTTGGCTTTTAACTTTATACTCTCCTTCTTTTAATTATCCTTTACCTATATATCAGAGATTAGCAAAGTGGGTCAAATTCAAGCATCAGTCTATTTATGAATAGCCCATGAGCTACTAATTTTTTGTTCATTTTTAAGGGTTGCAATATACATATATACATATATACACACACATATATATGACACAGACTGCATGTGGTGTACAAAACCTAAAATATTTATTATTTAACCCTTTACAGAAAGTTTGTGGACCCTTGCCATTGATTATAACAATATTCTTCTAACATTTATTCAGATGCTTTTAATTATTTTTCATATGGTATCTCTAAAGCCCCTGTAGTTTATTTTGAGGTTCAATTTGAGAAAGAAATCTGGTTTTTTAAATGGGAAATGAGTTTCCATAATACAGTTGAATGGTCTATGCTTCCCTTTTGATTTGTAACACTACTTCTCTCATATGCTCATATATTTTCTTCCATATACTCACAAGTTTTAATCTATCTCCCAGTTCTTCATTCTGTTCCATTGGTCTGTTTGCCCATCCCTATACCGATATCATATTTTTAATTACTATAGCTTCATAATAAACCTTTTTTAAACTTTTTTTATTGAGTAATAGTCATTTTACAATGTTGTGTCAAATTCCAGTGTAGAGCACAATTTTTCAGTTATACATGAACATACATATATTCATTGTCACATATTTTTTTGCTGTGAGCTACCATAAGATCTTGTATATATTTCCCTGTTCTATACAGTATAATCTTGTTTATCTATTCTACATTTTGAAATCCTACTCTGTGCCTTCCCACCCCCCACCCCCTTGGCAACCACAAGTTTGTATTCTATGTCTATGAGTCTGTTTCTGTTTTGTATTTATTTATTTATTTATTTTAGATTCCACATATGAGCGATCTCATATAGTATTTTTCTTTCTCTTTCTGGCTTACTTCACTTAGAATAACATTATCCAGGGACATCCATGTTGCTGCATATGGCATTATTTTTTATGGTTGAGTAGTATTCCATTGTATAAATATACCATGGCTTCTTTATCCAGTCATCTGTCGTTGGACATTTAGGCTGTTTCCATGTCTTGGCTATTGTAGATAGTGCTGCTATGAACATTGGGGTGCAGGTGTCATTTTGAAGTAGGGTTCCTTCTGGATATATGCCCAGGAGCGGGATTCCTGGGTCATATGGTAAGTCTATTCCTAGTCTTTTGAGGAATCTCCATACTGTTTTCCACAGTGGCTGCACCAAACTGCATTCCCACCAGCAGTGTAGGAGGGTTCCCTTTTCTCCACAGCCTCTCCAGCATTTGTCCTTTGTGGACTTTTGAATGATGGCCATTCTGACTGGTGTGAGGTGATACCTCATTGTAGTTTTGATTTGCATTTCTCTGATAATTAGTGATATTGAGCATTTTTTCATGTGCCTATTGATCATTTGTATTTCTTCCTTGGAGAATTGCTTATTTAGGTCTTCTGCCCATTTTTGGATTGGGTTGTTTGTTTTTTATTATTAAGTCATATGAGCTGCTTATATATTCTAGGATCAAGCCTTTGTCGGTTTCATTATTTGCAAAAATCTTCTCCCATTCCGTAGGTTGTCATTTTGTTTTACTTATGATTTCCTCTGCTGTGCAGAAGCTTGTAAGTTTCATTAGGTCCCATTTGTTTATTCTTGCTTTTATTTCTATTGCTTGGGTAGACTGCCCTAGGGGAAGATTTTTGAGATGTATGTGAGATAATGTTTTGCCTATATTTTCTTCTAGGAGGTTTATTGTATCTTGTCTTATGTTTAAGTCTTTGATCCATTTTGAGTTTATTTTTGTGTATGGCGTGAGGGAGTGTTCTAGCTTCATTGATTTACATGCTGCTGTCCAGTTCTCCCAACATCATTTGCTGAAGAGGCTGTCTTTATTCCATTGTATGTTCTTGCCTCCTTTGTCGAAGATTAGTTGAACAAAAGTTTGTGGGTTCATTTCTGGGCTCTCTGTTCTGTTCTATTGGTCCGTATGTCTGTTTTGTTACCAGTACCATGCTGTTTTGATTACTGTAGCTCTGTAGTATTGTCTGAAGTCTGGGAGAGTTATTCCTCCAGCCTCTTTCTTTTTCTTCGGTAATGCTTTGGCAATTCTAGGTCATAATAAATCTTGATATATGGTAGAGCCAGTTTGCCATCTATGTTGTTCCTTTTCAGAACTGTTATTGATATTTTGGATCTTCACTCTTCCATATCATTCAGTTTAGAATTAGTAAGTCTAGTTCCATGAAAAGCCCTGTTAGGATATTGAGTGGAACTACATTAATCTTTTAAACAGAGCTAATTTGGGTAAAAAATAACATTATAATATAGAATCTTTCCAGATGTATTTCTAAGTATATCATAGTTCCAGAGTTTTTTGGTTTTTGTTTTGTTTTGTTTTTGCTATTATAAAATCAGATTTTTTTTTTTTACTATTACATTGTCTGATTGGTCACTACTGTTGTATAGTACTGTTGATTATTGTTTGTTGATTTTGTATTCAGCAGATTTGCTCAAGCCTTTTATTAGTTATAAAATATGTAGATTCTTAGATTTACAATGTAAAAAATGATTTCAACTACTAATAACAATTAGTTTTCCCTAATTCTTTCAAATCGTGTCATCCTCTTTCCCCATGTATCAGCTAGTCTATCCACTAAAACATTTAGTAAATATGTTAGCAGAAGTCCTTGTTATATTCTGATTTCCATGACTGTACTCAAGTTTCACTATTAGTTATGATGTTGGGTATAGAATTTTGTTATATATATTTTGTCAGTTCAGAAAAAATCCTTTCTACTCCTTTTTCTAAAATTGAAGTATAGTTGGTTTACAATGTTGTGTTAATTTCTGGTGATTCAGTTATACATATATATGTATACATTCCTTTTCATATTCTTTTTCATTATAGGCTACTACAAGGTATTGAATATAATTCCTTGTGCAGTACAGTAGGACCTTGTTGCTTATCCTTCTATTCCTTTTTAAACACATTCATTTAAATGTTCTTTATGGGATATTGTTCTATTTTGTGAAACTCCTTACAAATAGATTTTCCCATTTGTTAGCTATTTTTTGTAACAGTGTTTTCCTCACTACTGTGAACTTTTAGTTTACAGGCTTATCTTGGTTGGGGCTTTCTTCTGTTCTTTTCACTTTTTTTTTTGATTAGTGTGTTTCTCTCCCTTTTCTGATCTCTTTATGTCTAGGGATTTTATATTTGCCTCCAGTAAGCCTGTTAGACTTCTCAGATTAAAACCAAGTTTTAATTTATTGGCTGGAGATCTCTCATTCTGGAGAAAAATAGCAGAGTTTATTCTAGAGCAGAAAGCAACTTGCTCCCTCCTGCATCCTTTGGAAACAGATTGACAATGGCTATAACCACTGACAGTGACCCCAGAATTTTGTAGCCAGACACCCAGCTTCCAGATATCCCACTCAGCCTGGAGAGACTTCAGTTTCAGGAGTCGAGCTGTGTGACATCTTTTTCTGGGTATAGCTTCAGAGACCAAAGGGTACAAATATTGAGTTCAGAGATCCAACCTCTTCTAACTAATGTATGAAATCTATTCTCTACCCAATAGCTAGTGTTCCTGTGAAAATGCAATTCAGATCATGTCATTCCCCAAAGTTCTTACACTGGCCTACATGGTTATACGTGATCTTGCCCCCAGGTTATCTCTTTGATCTCATCTCCTACACCGCTCTTACTTTTGTTCTTTGACCTCAAACTATGGAGACCTTGATGTCTTTTAAGTACAGCAACCAAGCAGGTTCCTATCTCAGGTTTTTGAAATTGTAGTTTTCTCTGTCTAGTAATTTCTTTCTCAGATATTTCCTTGGACAAACTCTCTTTTCATTCAGATCTCTGCCTAAAAGATCTGTCAACTTCTCGGAGAAACTTTCCTTGCTCGCTCACTATTCTCTCATTCTGCTTTATTCTTCTTCATGGCTCATATTATAACAAACCTATATTTGTGCTTATTATCTATCTCATTCATTTGAATATCAGCTCCATAAAAGCCAAGACTTCATTATAGTCACTGCTATATCCCCAGCTCCTAGAGTGGTACCTAGCACATAACATAATAAGGGCTCAATAAGTATTTGTTGAATGAATAAAGTATAATTTAATCTTCAAGGACTGTGTGAGGTCAGTGTGATTATTCCCAAAGCTTCAGAATCAATGAAGCCACTAATATTCACAGAGGTTACTTATGTAACTTGCCTAAGGCTATACTGCAAACAAGTGACAAAGCTAACTAACTTTGTTACATTACATGTCTTTCCAGAAAACAAAGGCCATCAAAATTTGATTATGAGTAATGGGTATCCATAGGTATCCCTAATCACCTCATTTATGTTTTTCTTACATTATAAATTAGTTCCTATAAGAATTTTGCTTAAAAACTCTTCAATACTTTTCCATGCACTTAGAACAAAATCCAGACTTTCAGCATGGCCTTGAAGTCCTTGCATGGTGATATCCAGCTTCACTGTCTTCCTTTTACTGACAACGTTCTAGCCATGCAGACCTTTTTTCTTTTTATTGAGATACGCCAAGTTCTTGCCTCCTCCAACTTTATACCAGAGTTTTACATTTGCTGTTTTCTCCTCTTGAAGAATTTCCCTAAGTTGTTTCATAACTGGTCTCATATTCTGATCTTAACTCAGAGAGGACTTCCCTGATCATCTTAGCTAACTCTCCCATCCCCACTCTCATCCCTCTCTATCCCAGTTTTATTTTCCTCATGACACTTATTGCTATTTAAAATTATCATTTATTTTCATTTATTTATTTGTGGTTTTCTCTTCCTGTCTTCACTACATTATAAGCTCCCTAAAGATAGGAACCTTGTCTGTCTTTTTATTGTTATATCGCTAGCACCTAGAATAGTGACTGGCACAAAGGAGGCACATAGAAATAATTATTAGATGATGATAACAGTAATCATTTGTTGAGTTCTTGCCATGTAACATGTACTGTATTGAGCCCTTTATCTATATTATTCCTCAAAAATATAATGAATTTAAAAAAAATCTGGTTGGTGTTCGTATTTTCCTTATTATCTGTTTTTTTATTGAAGTACAGTCGACTTACAGTATTATTTGGGTTTCAGATATAAAACATAATGATTCACAATGACTAAATATTCATTTCATTTATATTTATTATAAAATGTTGGTTATATTTCCCCTGCTGCACAGTATACCCTTGTAGCTTATTTTAAAAATACAATAATCAATTATACTTCAGTAAAATACAGTGGGGTTGATACAATTTTTAGATCTATTTTACAGGCAGTGAAACTGAGAAACAGAGTCAGTGGTCTACCTGAGATCATGCAGCTAAGGAGTGAATGCATGACAAGAATCTAGGCAATTTAGTTTGAGTTGTAGTGCTCTTAAACTCAATTTAAAATGAAAGAATACATACATGTTTTAGTTAATGAGTTTTGTACTCAGAATATCTCAGAATTGTGATCATGCCTCCATGTTATATTCCAGCTTAAATGGTGGAACATACTTTACGTTGGGTGGAATTAATCAGTTCTGAGGAGCACAGAGGAAGGTGTATTGGAGAAGCCTGTTGGAATTGATCTTTCTAAAGTCTCTGGCTCTTCTTAGGTTTGCCCAAATTGCCAAGATTCTGCAATTTCCCAGTTAATACATCAGTCTTATTCTGAGAAGGAAGGAGATCAGAAACTGGACTATTTTAGTATAGCAATCTACATATGAAATATTTTCTTCTTTAATGGAAACTTAGAGATGTCAGTTAGACAATCTCACTTTTATCCATCTGTTTCTAGCTTGACAACCCTAGATGTGACCTTCCTCTTTCCTGTTGTAATTTATTATACACTGCATAGAATAACCAAGACATCATCTTATTCTGAAATTTGTAACCATTTTCTATTGACTATCACCCACGAGATATATTGGTTTTATGCCAAGAGGGAAGAGACAATATTCTGAAAAACAACAACAACAACAAAACCCTTGTTTTCCTAGCTCTGTACATGGATGGCCAGCTTCCCATCTAGAGAGGCATGAATCCTCACTATGCTTCACCTAATCTTGATTCAACTAATTCCACTTGTGGCAATTGTATCCTTATACCTCATACCAATTACTCTGTTATGACCCTTTGGTTCCAAGTAGTAAAACCAGACCAAATCAAACCAGATTAGGCAAAAAAAAAAAAAAAAAAAAAAAAAAAAAAAAAAAAAAGGAGAATAAAGTGTAGGAATAAGGAATTGTCTCACAGAGTTGAAGGGCAGGTATTTACCCAGGCCTCAGACTGGAACCAAAGATTGAAAAAGTTTCAGGAAGCCCAGCTCTCATCCACTTACCTGTTTTGTTCTCTTTTCTATCTTTGGTTGGATTTTTTCTGCTTCTCCTTCCAACCGGTAAACTATGGTTACCCTTCAGCTCCTAAGTATATGTTGCATTTCCAACTAGCGACTGACTAATGTTAAGTCCTAATTCCAAATTCCTAAGTGAAAGGTTCTTATCTGAGTAACTGTGATCAGGCTTCCACATCTAGTTCCACAATTAGACACAAACAGGAGTGTGCAATAACAAACTAAAATAAATGTCTTCTGGGAGCCCACCCTGTGTATTAGTAGTGGAAATAGAAGGAAATTTTTCCTAGACAAAGCTAGATGGGCTGAGTAGACATATAATAGCCCATTCTTCTTAATCATCTTTGTTTTAGGCTACATGCCTTATTTTTTAAAAATCAAATAGACATATCTCCAAATTAACCACCCGGATAAACTAGGTCATGATTAATCACATAAAAGTTTTCTTATAAATTTATAACTATCCCAGTGCATTTAAGATATAATGTATTTGCATATAACTTTTCAGGAATTCATCTATTTCACAAAATAAAGTACACCTTTAGAGACTTGTAGAGGGTGGCATTAATGACCAGTTTTCTAAGAAAAGAGAAAATACTATTTTATACTATATTGCAAACTCTAACTTTTCAAATATAGTTTTACTTTAGTTGAATGACACAATATTTCAAAATGAGTACTTTATTACTGTTTACTTTTTTCAAGTAGAGGCAATATCTAGATTGGAGTATAATTTGGGCAATTGTTGCAGGGATCAGAATACACTATAAGGCAGTTGTTCTTGTTGATTTTATTATGCCTATGTTATGCATCTCATTTTCTCCTCAGTTGTTTGAGTAATTTTATGTAAATCAGCATTCTTTATTCATCCTCAAATTCTCATTTTCAAGTCCAAGTCTATATTTTGGAAGAAGTACAGCTTTTGGAGGCTTTTAGAAGGAAGTTGAGATACATACATGATTTCAGGAACTACCTAAATATAATTATTAGATATACGTCTGCAATGCTGACCTCTTTTCCTGTTTGTCCTACATTCTCAGTCATCCACATGATATTTCTCTTGGGAATCTAAATGATACGTCAAATTTAGTATACCCACCAACTTCCCGCCAACAGTCAAACCCCTTACTCATTTTCTCATTACAACAATAGGCTCCACCAATCTCCTAGCTTCCCAAATTCTACTGTTCTTCATCTTTCACACTATCAAGATCTGCCCATTTCCTCCTCTGAAGTACATTTTAGCTCTGTGCATTCTGCATTGATGCCACTACTGTGGTCCTTATCATCCAGTTTTTAGATTACAGCAATAGGGTCATCTCTAGCATCTCTTCACTCCAGTGTATGTTATATAATTATGAAAAGCATCTTTTAGGTTTTTTTTTATCAGATCATTCCCTATTTTCATTATTTTAAACATAAAATTTAATAATAATAAGGACAACAGCTAGCACTTGCATAATACTTAACAATGTTCTAGGGCCTCTAAAGTGCTTTACATGTACTGATTCCATTAATTTTCAGCAACCATGAGGTAGGTTACTATTATTATTCTCAATTTACAGGAACTGGAGGAACAGAGAGATTAAGTAACTTGCTTAGATTTCACAGCTAATAAATAAGTTTTCCTGTTTTATCTATTAAACTTTTCTGCTTATTACTTTTAACCACCTACCACATTTGTACCCCATGCCACCTCACTGATCTTATTTCTCCTAGAGGGAAGACATGTCCCACTGAAAGGCTGTACAAATGGAAGTTTCCATCATTAAAGCAAGGGCTTGTAAATGGCAATTATGAACCACCCAAATTGTTTAAAATACAAGCACACTCGCACTTACTGTAAGGGCAGCAGCATCTTTGTTGGGTTTCTAAATCAGTTACATACACCAATATGTTTTCAATTTTGGCCATGGCAAATCTATCCCTCATTTAAAGGTAAGAGAAAAGACTAGATCGTCATACAGATTTACAAACAGGGAGCTTGCCTTGGTGGATGTTGATGTAGACTTGACTTAACCTCTCCAGGTTTAGCAGCTGGACTCAGACACTGTAATGATTGCTGTGTCACTCTCCAATTTGTGACTAATCCAAACTGCCTCCTGTTCTTGGGGAAAATCAGTCATCTGTGAAGTAAGTGATTGGTCATATCAATTTTATGTTGCAAAGTTCCTATTTGCAAAGACCTATAGCTGCCAGCTCACCTAGAGAAAGCTGTCAGAAGTCAAACTCCTACTCCAGACCCCCTAGAGTTAGCACTGCTGGCACAGATGAGTCCTTTCTTAGCTCTCTGCATCCGCCTTGTGCCTCCTGCCATTTCTAAGCAATGTTAGATTTCTTACCAAGTAGCAATAGAGGAGATTGGATATTAAATTCTCTGAACTCCTGAAGAGAAGCAATATAATATAGTAAGGAGGATAAATAAAAAGTGGACATGAACCAAACAGAAATTGGTGTGATTTTAGGCTCTTCTATTTACTGTGTCTATCACCGAGAACAAACTAATATAATTTTCCTCAGCCTCATAGACTCATCTGTAAAATGGGGATAGGTCCTAATTTATGGGGTATGTGGTTGAAGTGACATCATAACATGTGTAAAGTACCTTTCATGATACCTAGCATTTAATAAATGGAAGATGTTACATACAAAAAGTACATTTGACATCTGTATGAAACTTCTGGTCTCCATTTGGGATATGAAAACCTGGAGAGAGCATCACTTACACCCTTATAATACCAACAAAAAAATGAACAAACTGGAAATTCAAAATTTCTTGATCCCATCACAAAACTGAGGTCACAGGGCAACCAATTAATCAACAATCTAAGAAACTAAGCCATTTTCAAGAGTAGATGGGACACAAGTTCTTTTTCTTGCTAGGGGCAGACATAGACACCTGTAAGAAGATTTCAGCTAAAATTGCTAGCAAACTGGTAATAGCCAAGTCTGAGTTAGCAAAAGAATATAGAACCTTTCAAGGCTACACAGGTAAGGGGAATGTGCACTCACTTGAAGGTTATTCTTCCTTGAACCTAAGTGGGTTAGAATAGCAAGAGTCCTGAAAAAGCACTCCTCATTGCAAAGGCCTGGGGGAGGAGAACAACAGCCACTGTGGGAAAGCCAGGAAAAGAGCAAGATCCCTCTCCGTTATAGAACACAAGACGCAAACAGTTGGCACAAATGGCAACAAACACTGTCAACCATGGGGCTTTCCTTCTCTTTGGAAAATAGGGAACGAACGTTTCTGCGAATTTGAGAATTTTCTGAGGAGTAAATGTGTTTTTGTGTGTGTCTACATGTCTTTAATTGGGCTGTTTATTTTCATGTTGTTGAGATTTGAGAGTTCTTTAAATATTTTGGATTAAAGTTATTTGTCAGATGTATGATTTGCAAGTACTTCTTGGTCTGTGACTTGTCTTCTCATTTTCTTATTCAAAGTATTTCATGGAACAAAAAATTTTAATTTGTATAAGTCACAACTTTTTTTTCTATTATGGACTGCACTTTTGGTGTCATGTCAAAGCAAAATTTACCTAACATAAGCTCACAAAACTTTCTCCTTTGATTTTTTCTGTAAGTTTTATAGTTTTACATTTTCCATGAGGTCTGTGATCCACTGGGTTAATTTTTTGTTTAAAGTGTGGGTTTAAACTTCAAGTCAGTGTTCTTTTTATGCATGTGGATATCCAGTTTGTTGAAATGATTGTCACTGAATTGCCTTTGGACTGTATTTCTGTGTGTCTATTTCTGGGCTCCCTATTTACTTCCATTGATTTGTATGCTTATCCCTTTCCCAGTATCACAGTGCCTTTGTTACTGTATGTGTGTGTGTGTGTGTGTGTGTGTGTGTGTATCTGTATATATATTTTAGTACATTTTGAAATCAAATAGTATGAGTCCTCCAAACTGTTTTGGCTATTCTATTTCTTTTCATTTCTGTATAGATTTTAGAACTAGCTTATTAAAATCTAGCAAACTCCTTCTGGGATTTTGATTGGGATTACATTGTATCTGTAGATCAAGTTGGGAAGAATTTGCACGTAAACAATATTGAGTCACAAAACATGAACATCGAATGTATTCTATTCATTTAGGCCTTCTTTGATTTTTTTATTCATTGTTTGTAATTTTAAGCATTCATATCCTATTCTTAGGACAGGATAAGATTTTGTTAGATATATAGCTAAGATATATAAAAATTTAACTTTTTGGTGCTACTGTAAGTTGTACTTTAAAAAAAAATTTCTAATTCCAAATGTTCCCAATTAGTTTAAAGTAATACAGTTGATTTTCGTATATTGACTTTGTGTCCTGTAACCTCCCAGTTCTAGAGATGTTTTTGGTAGATTCTTTGAGATTTTTTTCCATGTAGGATATCATGCTATCAGCACAAAGTTACATTTCTTTCTAATTTCTCTGTTCTTTCTTTCTTCCTTTCTTTAGCCTTATTGCACTGGCTAGGATTTCTACAATGTTGAATAGTTGAGGTGGAGGGAAATCTTTGTTTTCCCAGTCTTGGTAAGAAAGCAGTTTGTCTTTCACCATTGAGTAGTATGCTGTGTGTAGGCTTTTTGTAGTCACCTTTTGTGATATTGTGATTTATAATAAATATATATTTAGTCTTCCTCTGCATTCTGGCACAGAGCTCCTAATACTCATGGAATTTCCTAAGAGAGATATAGGTGTCTTTTATGAATAACAAGCCTCTTTCAACCACCCCAGCTTTTAAGTCAATGAGATGACTTGGAAAGTTGCTAAGATGGGGGCTGGATGCCAGAGAATCCAACCTTGTGGTTAGGGGTTTGGAAGTTTCAGCTCCAACTTCCAACCTCCAGGGAGTGTCTGAGGGCTAGATGTGGAATTACTTACCAATGGCTAATGATTTAACAAATCATGCCTAGGTAATGAATCCTCCATAGAATGGACAGAGTTTGGAGAGCTTTCAGGTTGGTGAACAAGAACACATTCTTCCCCATATACCCCATACTCCCTGGGGAAAGAGCTCTGTGCTCAGGATGCTACTAGACCACACCCCCTTTATCTCTTCATCTGGCCGTTCATTTGTATCCTTTAATAACTTTTGTAATCTAGAAATCTAGTAAATAATCTTTTCCTGAGTTCTTTGAGCTGTTCTAGCAAATTAATTGAACCTGAGGTGGGGATCATGCGAACTCCTGACTTATAGCCGATTGGTCAGAAGAAGAGGTGATAATATGCACTTGCAACTGGCATCTGAAGTGGAGAAAATCTTGTGAGAATGAGACCTTAACCTGTGAGATTTGATGCTATCTCCAGATAAATAGTGTCAGAATTGAGTTAAATTGTAGGGAACACAGCTTGTGTCTGCTGGAGAGTTGGCAAATAGCTTGACTTAAAAAAAAATCCCACACACTTGGTGACCAGAAAGGTCAGAAGTGAAACACTGAGAATGAGCATTGATGAAAATACATGAGTGTTTTTTGCATATTATCCTTTATCAAAATTTTTAAAGTTTATATTTATTTCTACTTGTCTTGAGAATTTTTATAAAGTATGCCTGCTGTAGTATTTTGTTTAGTGCTTTTATTGAGATGATCATGTGATAATATGATGAATTACATTGATTTCTGAATGTTGAAACAATCTTGCATTTTGGGACAAACACCACTTCATTATGATGCATTATTTTGTTTTATATTACTGGACTCAATTTACTAATACTTTGTGGAAGATGTGTGCATCTATGTTAATAAGAGGTATAGGCCTGGAAGTTTGGGGTTTTTCTCCCTTCAATTCAATTTTCTTATTTTTGTGTTAGGGTATTGCTGACCTTACAAAATGATTTGGGGTGTGCTCCCTCCTATATTCTGAAGAGATTGTGTAGAAATAGTATCACTCTTTTTTTTTTTTTTATAATTTATTATGCTAGAAGCTTAGACTACCTATTTGAGATCTTCTTTTGTAATATAAGCACCTAATTGCTATAAATTGTCCTCTAAGCACTACTTGAGCAGTAATGAACAAATTTTGGCATATTGTATCTTATTTTTATTTAACTGAAAAAAATTTTAAATTTTCTTTGATATTTACTTTTTGACCGTTAGGTTATTTAGACATGTTATTTACTTTCCCAATATTTGAGTATTTCCAGGATATATTTGTTACTGACTTCTAGTTCCTCTTGTAACCTGAGAACAAAATACTACATGATTTCTATTGTTTTAAATGTGTTAAAGTTTATTTTATTGCCCCAAATAAGGTTCATCATAATGAATTTTCCATATGCTGGAAAGTAATGTGGATTTTGCTGGTATTTTTTTTTTTTGGTTTAATTATTGATATATATCAATTTGATCCGGTTTGTTGGTATTATGATTTGGTTCTTCTACGTTGATACTAGTTTTCTATGTATGTTTCATATCAATTACTGAGAAAAGAATGTTGAAGTCTCCAACTATAATTATGATTTTTTTCTACTCTTTATTTCAGTTCTATCAGTTTTTGCTTTATGTATTTTGAAGCTCCATTGTTAGGCACATACATATTTAGGATCATTTAGGATCATTATATCTTTTTGGAGAATTGCTCTCTTTATCCTTATGTGATGCCTCTCTTTATTCCTTCATAATATTTCTTGTTGTGAGGCCTACTTTGTCAAATATAAACATAGCTACTCTCATTTTCTTTTGGTTAATGTTTCTATGGTATATTTGTGTATTTATGTCTTCGTATGTAAAGGGAGGTTTCTTCTAGATAATATTTAGTTAAATCCTGCTTTTTAAAATCCAGTCTGGCAATCATTTTTTAACTAGAGTGCTTAGATCATCGACATTAAAATGTGCAGGGTTGGGTAACAGTCTCGAGACCCGGAAAGAGCCAGTTCTGCAGTTCAAGACCAAAGGTGGTCTGCTGGCAGAATTCCCTTTCTTGGAGGAGGTCAGTCTTTGTTGCAATTAGGCCTTCAACTTATTGGATAAGGCCCATTACACATTGTGGAAGACAATCTGCTTTATTCAAAGTCCACCAGTTTAAATTAATCTCATCTAAAACTGCCCTAACAGAAACAGCCAGAATAATGTTTGACCACATTTCTGGGCACTGTGGCCCAGCTGAGTTAATGCATAAAATTAACCATTACCTGTCTCCTTAAGGACCTCTCCTGAAAATTGTCTGAACACAAGAAAGACATTCCCTGATCAGTTATGGGTCTTGATTCTTTCTAGCCTTATTTTCTTCTCCCTGTAAAAGGGAAGTCTTTTTCTGCCTGACCTTTGAGAAATTTGCAGATCTTATGACCAGAGCATTCTCCATATTGCAAGTCTCTCTGCCCCATTGCAAGAATCTTTTTGAATAAAATCACTCCTTACCTAAGTCCACATTTGGTTTTCTTGTTTGCCAGTCACACATCACACAGAAAAACTTGTGAATTCCAAATTAATGGCAGCATTATGATTTTGTTTTATTTTGGTGATCCCTGATCCCTGAATATGCCCTCAAAGTAGGTAGCTCCTTTATTCATTAAAGACAAATGCATAAAAGTAGGTGACTGAATGAAAGTCAAAAGTTCTAATGATTTTTTGAGCTGGGTTACAAATAATGTCTGACTAGACTTATGTACACTAAAATTCTTTTTGAAATTCTGCTGATGGGAAGTGAATATAAACTAGAATTAACCAATTTTAAGGTGCCTGCTGAGATTTATTCTTTGACAGTTGACAGAAATACTCAGAAATTAGCATTTTGGTGAAACCTTTATTTGTTAAAGATGCCTCTTAGCCAAAGAGACTGTCTGTACAGAAGGATTAACCTATTGACAATGACTTTCTAAATCCAAACCCATTGAATAACAAGCACTGAATGTGTTTACCTTCCTAATGCCCACAATTCAGTATGAAACTGGCTTTCTTGAAAAGGTCAAAATGCATGAAGAGCTGAATTTCAATAGGAAGACATACAGAAATTTGAACCTGAATGGAATCAGGTTTGTTGAATATAAATAGAAAGTAAATTATATGAATGTGGGTCATCTAAGAGGGTAACACTACCCCCAAATACCACTTATTTTTCAGGTTATTTTATTTCCTGTCGAGGCACTAGTCCATTGTCAAGCACATTACTTACTCTCTTAAATAAAGCACTTTATATTGTTCCAAGGACCTCAGTAACTACAGTGCTATTCTTGCAAACCAAGTCTCAAATAATTCACTATGTGAAAAGACCAATAGTCTCTTTATATATTGAACAATTCCAGGTGTATTAACTGTATTCACTACAGAGAAATGCTGCTTTTGAACGGTAGACCAAGAAAAGAAGAGATTAATGAAATTGTAGAATTTGATTTTGGCTTTTCCTGGGCACCTTTTCTGATGTGACTTTTCTGGTTTTGTTAAACTGATTTTTTGTACAGGTAAATTGTACATATACACAATATGAATATTATAGTGCATTACAAACAGGCTTTTATAAAGACTGGTGACTTAAGCTCATAGTGACCACTTAAAATTAGGAAGAGTAGGTGATTTTTAATTTCAATAACTAGCCTCTGGAGCAGAAATACTAGCACTTCTCAGGGAAAAAAAAAGCATTTTAAGGGCTGTAAACATATCTCCTTACTGTGACAGTAAAAGGTCTTATAGTGCTTCTCCAATTCAGTAGTAACTGATTTAGTGCTTATGTGATAAGATCTAGATATTTGTTTTTGGATAATAATTCTTCAAGAGTTTTTCCCCATTGGTAAGCACTAGTTTGTTTTCTGTATCTGTGAGTCTCTTTATTTTTTATTGCTATGTTCACTAGTTTTTTTTTTTAAGGTTCCACATACAAGTAATAACATGTAGTATTTGTCTTTCTCTGAATGACTTATTTCACTATGCATAATACTTTCCATGTCCACCCTTGTTGTGGCAAATGGCAAAATTTCATTTTTTATGGCTGAGTAGTATGTATATATATGTGTGTGTGTGTATATATATATATATATCTCACATCTTTATTCATTTTTTTGTTGATAGACACTCAGGTTGCTTCCATACCCTGGCTATTGTAAATAATGGTGCTGTAAACATTGGGGTATGTATATTTTTTTGAATTAACGTTTTTCTTTTCTTCAGATATATAGCCAGGAATAGCATTGCTGGGTCATATGGTAGTTCTACTTTTAGTTTTTTTAAAAACCTCCATACTGTTTTCCACAGTGGCTGGCTGCACCAATTTACATCCTCACCAACATGTGTTATTTGTATCCTTTTTGAAAGTAGCCATTCTGACAGGTATGAGGTTATATCTCATTGTGGTTTGAATTTGCGTTTCTCTGATAATTAGCGATGTTTAGCATTTTTTTTGTGTGCCTGTTGACCATCTTTATGTCTTATTTGGAAAAATATCTGTTCAGGTCCTCTGCCTATGTTTTAATAGGGTTTTTTGTTTGTTTGTTTATTTGTTTGTTTTTTGACCTTGTGTTGTATGACCTGTTTATATATTTTGGATATTAACTTATTATTAGCCATATCATTTGCATATAATTTCTCCCATTCAGTAGGTTGCCTTTTCATGACAATGATTTCCTTTGCTGTGCAAAAGCTTTTAAGTTTAATTAGGTACCATTTGCTTATTTTTGCTTTTGTTTCCTTTGCCTTAGGAAACAAATCCCAAAAATACTGCTATGACTTATGTCATAGAGTGTCCCATCTATGTTTTCTTCTAGGAGCTTTATGGTTTCAGGTCTTATGCTTAGGTCTTAAATCTGTTTTGAGTTTATTTTTGTATATAGTGTGAGAAAATATTTTAATTTCTTTCTTTTACATGTAGCCAGTTTTCCCAGAACCACTTATTGGAGAGAGTATCTTTTCTCCATTTTATATTCTTGCCTCCTTTGTCATAAATTAATTGACCATAAGCACATGGGTTTATTTCTGAGGTGTCTACTTTACTGCATTGATCTATGTGTCTGTTTTTGTGCCAGTATCATACCGTTTGATTACTTTACCCTTGTAGTATAGTCTGAAGTTAGGAAGTATGATACCTCCAGCTGTGTTATTTTTCAGGATTGTTTTGGTTATCCACGGTCTTTGTGTTTCCATACAAAGTTTAAAATTATTTCTCCTACCTCTGTTAAAAATACTATTGGTGTTTTAATAGAGATTACATTGAATCTGTAGATTGCCATGGGTGTTATGGTCATTTTAACAATATTAATTCTTCCAATCCATTCACAATGTATATCTTTACATCTGTGTCATTTTCAGTGTCTTTCATTAGTGTCTCATAATTTTCCAAGTACAGGTCTTTTACCTCCTTAGGTGAATTTATTCCTAGCATTTTATTCTTTCTGATGCTATTGTAAATGGGATAGTTCCTTAATTTCTCTTTTTGATAGTTCATTGTTAGTTTATAGAAATATAACATATTTCTGTATCTTAATTTTGTGTCCTGAAACTTCACCAAATTCATAGTTGAGCTCTTGTAGTTCTTTGGTTGTGTCTTTGGGATTTCTAACGTATAGTATCACATCATCAATGAACAGTGACCATTTTACTTCTTCCTTTTCAATTTGGATTCCTTTTATTTCTTTTTCTTACCTGACAACTCTGGCTAGAAGTTCCAATATTATGTTGAATAAAAGTGGTGAGAATGGGCATCCTTGCCTTGTTCCTGATCTGAAAGGAAATGCTTTCAGCTTTTCACTGTGGAATATGATGTTACCTGTGGGATTGTCAATTATGGCCTTTATTATATTGAGGCATGTTCCCTCTATACCTACTTTTTGGAGAGTTTTTATCAGAAATGGATGTTAAATTTTGTTACAAGCTTTTCCTTCATCTACTGAGATGATAATATGTTTTGTATTCTTCAAATTGTTAATGTGGTGTGTCACATTGATTCATTTGTGGGTATTGAATTATCCTTGCATCACTGGGATAAATCTCACTTGATCATGGTGTATATTCTTTTTAAAGTATTGTTGAATTCAGTTTGCTAATGTTTTGTTAAGGATTTTTACATCTATGTTCATCAGTGATATTGGCCTGTAATTTTCTTTTCTGTAATATGTTTGTCTTGTTTTGGTATCAGGGTGATGCTGGCTTCATAGAATGAGTTTGGAAGCAATCCTTTCTCTACAATCTTTTGGGAATAATTTGAGAAGGATAGGTGTTGACTATTCTCTAAATGTTGTATAGAATACATATGTGAAACTCTCAGGTCCTGTACTTTTGTTTGTTGGAGGTTTTTTTTTTTTTAATTACTGATTCAATTTCATTACTGCTAATTGGTCTGTTCATATCTTCTATTTCCTCCTGGTATAATCTTGGAAGATTGTACAATTCTAAGAATTTTTCCATTTCTGCTAGGCTGTTCATTTTATTGGCCTAGAGTTGTTTGTAGCAATCTCTTCTGAGTCTTTTATTTCTGTGACGTCAGTTGTAACCTCCCTGTTTTCATTTCTGATTTTATTGATTTAGCTTCTCTGTTTTGTTTTTGATGAGTCTGGCTAAGCAAAACAAAAAGACAACCTACAGAATAGGAAAAAATATTTGCAAATGATGCAACTGACAAGGGCTTAATTTCCAGAATATATAAACAGCTCATACAACTTAATAACAAAAAAACAAATAACTCAGTCCAAAAATGGGCAGAAGACCTAAACAATTCTCCAATGAAGACATACAAATGGCCAATAGGCACATGAAAAAATGCTCAATATTGCTAAGTATCAGAGAAATGCAAATCAAAACTACAATGAGGTATCACCTCATACCAGTCAGAATGACCATCATTCAAAAGTCCACAAATGATAAATTCTCAGAAGGGTGTGGAGAAAAGGGAACCATCCTACACTGCTGGTGGGAATGTAGTTTGGTGCAGCCGTTATGGAAAATAGTATGGAGCTTCCTCAAAAAACCCAAAATGGACTTACTATATGATCCAGCAATCCCACTCCTGGGCATATATCCAGAGGGAACTCTAATTCAGAAAGATACATGCACCGTAATGTTCATAGCAGCACTGTTTACAATAGCCAAGATGTGGAAACAACCTAAAAGTCCATTGGCAGATGACTGGATAAAGAAGCTGTGGTATATTTATAAAATGGAATACTACTTATCCATAAAAAAGAATAAAATAATGCCATTTTGCAGCAACATGGGTGGATCTGGAGATCATCATTCCAAGTGAAGTAAGACAGAAAGAGAAAGAAAAATACCATATGGTATCACTCATATGTGGAATCTAACAAGAAAAAAAGACTCAAATGAACTTATTTATAAAACAGAAATAGACTCACAGACATAGAAAACAAACTTATGGTCACCAGAGGGGAAAGGTGGTGAGAAGGGAGGGATAAATTGGGAGTTCAAGATTTGCAGACACTAAGTATTATATATAAAATAGATAAAACATAAGTTTCTTCTGTATAACACAGAAAACTGTATTTAATATCTTATAGTAACCTGTAATGAAAAAGAATATGAAAATGAATATGTGTATGTATATGTATGACTGAAACATTGTACTGTAAACCAGAAATTGACACATTGTAAACTGACTGTACGTAGTAAAAAATAAGTAAATCATTATTGGTATGAATGTACTTATTGCTATTTTGTTATTTTTGTAGTTCTTTTCTGTTCCTTTCTTCTTTTTCGGTTCACCTCCCTTGTGATTTGGTGACTATCTTTAGCATTATGTTTGGATTCCTTACTGTCTTTTGTATGTGTATGTATTATGGATTTTGGTTTGTGGTTACCATGAAGTTTATATGTAGAAATATATAAAGTTGCTGATCTCTTTATCTCTAATACATTTGAACTGTCCTGCATTTTTACTCTCCTCTCCTCACAATTACTTACTTTGACATCATATTTTACATCTAATTGTTTTGTATATCTCTTAACTGTTTATTGTGGATATAGATGATTTTACTACTTTTGTTTTTTAACCTTCCTACTAGCTTTGTACATGGTTGATTTACAGCCTTTACTGTATGTTTGCCTTTACCAATGAGCTTTTTCCTTTCAAAATGTTCATGTTTCTAGTTGTGGCATTTTCTTTTTTGCTTAGAGAAGTCCCTTTAACATTTGTTGTAAAGCTGGTTTGGTGATGCTGAACTCTTAGCTTTTGCTTGTCTGTAAAACTTTTGATCTCAAATCTGAATGAGTGCCTTGTCTGGTAGAGTATTCTTGGTGGTAAGTTTTTCTTTTTTTTATCACTTTAAATATATTGTGCCACTCCCTTCTGGCCTACAGAGTTTTGCTGAAAGGTCAGCTGATTGCCATATGGGAGTTCCCTTGTAAGAAACTTCTTGATTTTCCTTTGCTGATTTTAATATTCTCTCTTTATCTTTAATTTTTGCCATTTTAATTACAGTGTGTTTTTTTGTGTTCTTCTTTTGGTTGATTGTGATTGGAACTTTCTGAGCTTCCTGGATTTGGATGTCTGTTTCATTTCCCAGGTTAGGAAAGTTTTCAGCTATTATGTCTTCACATATTGTCTCTGCTCCTTTCTCTATCTCTTCTCCTTCTAGTAACCCTATAATGTGAATGTTAATATGCTTGTTGTTGTTCAAGATCTCTCTTAAACTTCCCGCATTTTTTCTTCTTTTTGTCTGTTCGGTGGTAGTGATTTCTACTTCTTTTCTTCCAGCTCGCAGATCCATTCCTCTGCGTCATTTAGTCTACTGTTGATTCTTTCTAGTGCATTTTTTATTTCAGTTATTGAATACTTTTAAGTTTGTTTTATTGTTCTTTATATTTTCTAACCCTTTGTTAAAAACTTCTAACTTCTCCCTCTGTTCAGTGGTTTTTCTCCCAAGTTCTTTGAGAATGTTTACAATCACTACTTTGAACTCTTTCTTGGGTAAATTGGCTGTCTCCACTTCACTTAGTTACTCTTCTGAGGTTTTATCTTGTTCCTTCATTTCATACATGTTCCTCTGTCACCTTATTTCACCTAATTTGCTCTTTTTATTCCTATTTATCTAATAAGTGGGTCATGTTTCCTGACTTTGGGGAATTGGCCTTTATAGGAGACACCTGATATGTCCCAGAAGTGCAATCCCCTCTCATCACAAGGGCTATATGTTCTAAGAGTATCTTCTAGGTTGGGTGCTTGAGTCATTCTCTCGTGGTGGGCTGACTTTTGTGGGTAGTCTGGTGGGCTTGTCTGGCTCCCAGTCTGGTTGGTTGCCAAATCCTCCCTTGTGTGGATGCTGCTAGCTACTGCTTGCCTGGACTAGGTCATGAGGTGTCTGGCTTTAGAACCCCAATGGGTCTCCTGGGTTAGTGCTGGCTCTTGGTGGGCAGAGTCAGGGTCCAGGAGATCCTGGGGCTGGTGCCCACCCACTGGTGGGTGAAACCAGGTGCCAGGGCTACTGCCAGCCAACTGTTGGGCACAGCCTGGTACTGAGATCTCACTGCAGAGCCCAGGGGTCCCAGAGCTGGTGTCAGACTGCAGATGGTTATGGCTGGTTCCTGACACAGCTGGCTGCAGGGTCCAGAGTCTCCTGAAGCTTATTGGCCTGCTGATGGGCAGGGCTGGACTCCAGTGTTCCCATGGCTAGACCTGGCCTGTTGGTGAATAGTTGGGATCTGTAGGCTGCAGGGTTGTGGTTTTCCTGTGGTTGGTGCCTGCCTGCTGGTGAGTGAGGTTGGTTCTTAGGCTAAAGGAGGCTTGCTGGTGGGTGGGGCCAGGGCCCTGCAGGTGTCACTGCTGGAGATGGCCTGCTAGTGATTGTGTTGTAGGTTATAGGGCTATAATTTTCCTTGACTGGTGTCTTCCTGCTGATAGGTGAAGCTTATTGCAAGGCTAGAGAAGACTAGCTGGTGGGTAAGGCCTGGGATTCTAAGACTGGTGCCTGCGCATGGTTGGGTGGAGCTGTGTCTCAGGGTCTCTGGCTGTAGTGCCTTGGGCATTCCACATCTAGTGCCTGCACATTTGTGTATAGAACCTGCTCCTGGGCCCTCTGGTAGGCTGGGCCATGTCAAGGGGCAGCTACGGGCTCAGGTAGTCTTAAGACAGCCTGTCTTCTGGTTTGTGGGACTGTGTCCCTGCCCAGTTAGTTGCTTGGCCTGAGACATCCCAGTACTGGTGCCTGTGGGCTGGTGGGCATGGGCGGGGCTGGGTTTTGAGGCTAATAAGCTGGAGGGAAGATTCTAAAATGGTGCTTGCCAGCACCAGAGTCCACATAGTAGAACAAGCTTCCAGAAATGGCTGCCACCAGTTTCTACGTCCCCAGAGTAAGCTTCAGTTGCCTCCTGCCTCTCTAAGAGATTCTCCAGGATCAGTAAGTAGGTCTGACCCAATCTCCTTTAAATTACTGCTTCTGCCCAGGGTCCTAGAGCATTTAGGATTTTGTATGTGCCCTTTAAGAGTACAATCTCTATTTCTCACAGCCCTCTGGCTCTCCCAAAATTAAACGTGGATGGCTTTCAAAGCCAAATGTTCTAGGTGTTCGTATTCATGGTGCAGGACCCTCATGCTGGGTGGCCCAAAGTGGGGCTCAGACCCCTTTCCTCTTGAGGGGAACCTTTGCAATTGTAATTATTCTCCCATTTGTGGGTTGCCCACTTTGGTGTATGGGTTCTGACTATACTGTGACTCTGCCCCTGCTACTCATCTCATTGTAGTTTCTTCTTTATGTCTTTAGTTGTAGAAGACTTTTCTGATAGGTTCTGTTCTTTTTCATCAATAGGTGTTTCTCAAATCTTTGTAATTTTGGTGTGCCTGTGACAGCAGGTGAGCTTATGACCTTCCTACTCTACCATCTTGGCTGATCTCTCTATGCATTTTAATATTTTAAATGATACAACATTAAGTCTTTTGAAAATTATAAAATATTTATAAAATTTAATGAATACTTTAACTAACTGCTTTTCTAGTTGAGTTTTTTACCCTTCATACAATTATGAGGCTTCAAAATTACTAATTTTATTTTAATAATAAACCTTATTTGAGATATGCAATAATATGCCTACACACACACACACACACACTCCCAACAAACCCAGTATTTTAGACTTTCTCCTTGCAACATTGGCAGATGGAGAACTGAGTAGTGTAATTTTCCCTTAGTTACTCTGAGGTATCCATCCCCAGTCAAATGTTCTGTATGCATTGTGACCTACTATACCTGAGGGGGTAATAAATATGAAATTATACACTTCCCTATTTTGTCCTTCTGTGTATCATATTCTAAAGAATATGTAGCAGCTCTTGCTATATTGTTGAGGTCAGTGGCAGTTTTGCTGACAAATCATCAGATAACACCAACAGCTTATAAGTCTCTGTCAATATATAAAACATACATCAAATACACTATGCAAAACTTTTGAAAATGAAAAAGTAGACTACACTTTAACAATGAAGAAATAGGTTTTCTTAGACAAAAGCTGACAAATTCCTCCTGACCTATTCATAATTGCCTAAAAGCTATTTTTGTGTCTCCATGTATCTATATGGACATAATATATAAATTTCTTTTTTCAGGTCATGAGTAACATGGAACCCAATTTTCTTTTTATATCTGGCATCTACATTTTCTGTTCACTTAAATGTTTTCCTGTTATGAAATGCTGATCAGTCTGTCACATTGGCCTGGTTTATAATGGCTGTAAATGTGACATATAAGATGTTGTTTTAAATATGGGAAAGAACACTAAAGTGCATGCATTAGGGAAATTTTAAATTATTTTTAAAATACTACAACACTATAGGTAGGGGTCAGAAATAAAAACACAAAACGTACTCCAGATGGTAGATGTTTCAAAGCAGAATGCTGTAGTTACCTCTTAGTAACATATAAGAACTGTCTTTGCCACCATCCCCACCAACATACTCACTTCAGAGTAAGAAATTGATCTTACTCTTCAAACTTGAAATAAAAAGTCTGAAGCAAGTAGCTCCTTCAAGGTTAGATTTTAAGACATAATCATCTCAAAACAAGTGTATCTCTATAGTTAGTGACAGGTATAAACCACAGAATTTAAGATTACATTCAAAAGTATTTGCTTAATAGCTTCTGTGGCTATGGGCCTGATTTTTTTTATTTTCACTTTTGGGAGAACCAGTTGTTTGAAAATAAATTTGTAAGTTATTTCTTAGAGGTAAATTGTCTCTTTGGGATAACAAAATGATATAAAATTGTCAAATTCTAGATTGTTCATATGCCAGCTCTTAACCTAGTGGCTCCACTGTATGGCATACAATGAATGTAGAAAATTAATAAGAGTTAATCTCATTAAATATACAGTGGGATTCAGGGTATAAACTGAATTTTTAACATGAGACCAAAAGGTAAAGAGCCAAGTCATATTTCTAATTTTTCTGCAACTCAGTAGTATGGGAAGAGCACTGGAAGTCAAAGAATTTTGATCTATTCTTGTCTTATTCTCATTGGGTGATCTTCCTGGGGGTTTTGAACCAAATCCCTTAGCTCCCTCTTCCAATGAGTGATTCAGAGGCTCTGCCAAGCATGTTTCCATCTTAAATTCATTAGACCTGAAGAGAGAGTTCTTTCTGGATAAGATGTTCCACATCTCAGGCACTTTAGTTAAGTTTTGTTAGAGAAACACTCAAAAATAAAGATGGCCTTTTCTACATTTTTCTAAGATCATTCCTGTGAAAATCATTCTAACTACCTAAGGTTGGTCCCTGCCTGAGGTTAAAATAGAGAAAGATAATTTTCTTTCGCCTTGATATAGTTTCATTCTGGCATATCTGTCAAATTGTTTGCATACAATAGCCAGAGGTTCAATTTCAGAACAGGGACATATCATCTTTTATCACAATGTATTAAGCAGAAAGTACCCATCTTAAATTTTGCTTGTTGCTTGTCATAGTAAAGAGTATGAAGAATGAATTAGGATTTATTTTTCCATATATTCAAAATCTATCTTAATATACCCAGAAAGAGCTAACACACAAAGTATGATTAACAAGCAAGAAAATATATTTGACTAAAAAAAATTCTAGCAATGAGATCTCCATTTTGTTTTCCTAACTTGGTATTAAAAAATGAAAAACACATTTTCTTTCTCCTCTGTACCACTACCTTAACACCTCCCCATGCCACATTCCTAATTCTGATGTTCTGTTTTCACACCATTTATGGAGTAGTTCAACCAGATTTTGGAAAGACTTAATGAAATATGGAAATAAATATATCTATATATGCATCATTGGGACATTATGCTATACACCAGAAACTGACACATTGTAACTGACAATACTTCAATAAAAAAAAGAAAATATAAGGCATTGCCATAGAAAATCTGATGTAATCTCTTGGGAAGTTTGCAGTCCAATGAGGAAGACACAAAACACACAGCCACAAAGAAACACCCACACACACAAAACCACAAATGACAAAGACTCAAAAATATACCTAGAAATATTCGCTACAGGGAAGCAGACATGGGTTATATATGAAACTAAGTTAAGGTGAAAATAATCTCAGAAGATACCACAAGTAATCAACTAATCAAAATTTCTGGTAAAATACTACTATTAAGAAATGATATACATTAGCCTATGTAAGACATATCGTATATTGATAATAGGTATTGGTTTGTGAAAATATTGACTAAGGCTTTACTGAGAAATGCAAATTGTGAAATTTTAACATACCTGTGAGATTCAAACAGATTGTCATTCACTAAAAGTCATTGCTGACTGTAATAGAAGGAGATGTTCAAACAATAAATGATTTACGTTGATAGAAAGGATTCAAGCAGGGCCTAATTGATGGATTTGGTAATAGATCTTTCTTACTTGGATCCTTGCCCACCCTGTCTTGCACTTAAGTGCTGAGAGGTTATTGTTGTCATTGAGATGACTGTGAGACTTCATGAACAGATTCACTGTAATGAATGTTTTAAAACAAAGAAGACACATAGGAAGCTTGTTTGCATGAAAAATGAGATATTATTCTAGATAAATAAAAATGCTTCGGATGGGCAGTCCATTTTTAATATCCAAGAAAAGGAAAATAGTTTTGTTTTGAGAAGAGAATAAAAGCAAATGGATGCTAAAACAGGATAATATTTACTACTTGCCCTTTAAATACTTTACTTTTTTTTTTTTGCTACATAAGCCATGCATACTCCACTTAATAATTAAAACCACACAGCCACATATAAAGAAAAGCTTCATGATTTCCTCTTACCCCCCCAAGTATCCCCCCAAGATAACCAATGATAATATTTTCTTGTAGAACATGTACATTCTGTCCTATAATTACACATCTATATTCATACTTTTTTTAGTTTGTTTTTAATACAATCATACCATTAATATTTTTTTTCTGATACTTTCTTTTCTTTTCACTCAAAATGTCTTAGAAATCACCTTGGATAAATTCTTATAGCTAAATCCATAGAATATCTGTGTCTTTTGTATATTATATTCCCTTGGAAGTGTCTTCTTGGGACTGTTTGTGGGGAGAGTGGAAGAGGTCAAAATGTAGACTATGGCTGAGGTAACTTCGACAGTGGCAAAATAGGTGATGAGTTTCCTACCAATATTGACAGATGCACCTGATGGCAACAGATGCTTAAGGTGATTTTTGGCCTGTCACTCTTGGCGTGGCAATGTAGAAATGCTCATGTTCTATGCTGTTTCCTCAAATAATTGTCTGCAAGATAGAGGTTGCTATTTTTTATTTGAAACTAAAATTCCATAAATGATATTCTAAGGATATGAAGAGTTTCAGCGATGTGAAAATGAAATGGTTTGAATGGATCTTCTTCAATGTGGAGGCTTTTCCTTTGAAAGAGGGCAATACTGAATAATGGCACGATTTACTGAAAAAGCATCTGAGATTGAACATGAAATTCAAATCGCTGAGAGCTTGTAAGTTCACGAATTACAGGAATATAATTTGGAAAACAGAAGGGAAAGCTTTGGAAAAGGGCTAATACAGTATGAATGCTGTATAGTACTTGATTGGTCTCTTTCATTATTCTAAAAACTCCCACTAAATGGAACACTCTTTAGAAATGAAAGCCGAGACAAAGAATGAAATTGACTGCATGATTACAAATGATATGGCATTCTTATCTATGACTTTTAAATGAATAGCAACTGATTATACCTATGGATTTCACTTTTAAGAATAGTTTTATCACTTTGTAATAGTCAAATGAACTTCTATTCCAACCATACACGATTAAAAATGAAAACAGAATACAAAAAAATAATAAAAATTACCAACTGACTTAACAAATATAATAGAAAGCAAAGAAACTTGCCCTTAAGTCCTTGATATATCATACATTTTTCTTCATTTGTTGTAAAAGAATTACATTTTTCTAATTTAGTGTTGAAAAACCAATTAGAAAACCCATCATGAGATCACAGTATTTAATCCCTCCATAGCCAACAATAAAACCCTAAGTATCACGTGATTGTAAAGATGCCACAAAAGTAAGAGAACCACATAAAAATTATGAATGCAACTCTAAATTCATGGGGATAGGAAAGGCACAACCTCTATAATAAACAGAAAAATTTATAAAAGCTAATTATTGATGATTCTAAGGAGATCAAGCAGAAAAAATTATGACTATTTCAGTATCACTTCATTTATGCGTTTACCTAACCAACCAAATAATGAATGAAGACTGGCTGCTATGAAAGATTTTTATGAGATGCATTGCCCTTGATTTCAAAAAGTTGCAAATTAGAAAAGAAAAACCTGCACAAAAATACAAGTGCGGTAAGTATAATACACTATAGAATGCAAGTACCAAGACAAAGGTAAATATAAGATCCCCAGAGGAGGAAAATATTACTTCCAGCTTGCTGAAGGCTGGCCTCCTTGGCAAGCAGACTCTGAGACAAAGATTAGCATGCTGGAATTTTATTAGAGAGTCCTTCCAGAATTAACACCTGTCAAGTGAAAGGAAGAAAATGAGATCAGGCAGAGGTGATGGATGTTAATTAGATTTATTGTGGTGATCATTTTGTAAGATATAGAAATATCAAATCATTATGTTGTATGCCTGAAACTAATGTAATACTATATATATCAATTTTACCTCAGTAAAAAAAAGGGGGAAGTTGGGCTACAAAAATTGCCCTCAGAACAAAGATCTCAGTCAACCTCACAGTGCTCTGTGAAACTGGGATGGTTCTTCATAATTGTTCTGAGTTTGGATGAAGATGATGGACATTTATATCCCCTATCTACAAGTCACTGGATGCAGGGGCATGACCTCATGTGGCTAGATTCTCTTCAGATGAAATCCATTCCTGGATAGAGATGTCAGGCAGCAGTACTTCCAGCAGTCGTGGGCAGGGGACTAGCAGAATGCTGGAGCAAAGTATAATGTCCACTGCACAGATGAAGAAGTCAAAGTATTAGCACTCTAAGGAACCTTATTAATTATCTCATCCACCTCATTATTTTTACCTGATAAAACAGATTAAATTATTTCTTCAAGGTCACAGAGCTGGAGATAAAATTGAAAGTAGAACTCGCTTGATTGTTCTTTCCATTATTCATGCTAATACAACTAAAGTTTTCCCCATGCAAAGAATGAAAACAAGCAAAAGCAAACAAAACAAAAGAAAACAAAACAAACACTAAAGCTGAAGCATTCAATACGTTGACAAAGGGCAGGAAAAATGTATATGAATTTAAGTAGATATTGCTTTATAAGTAAACCTCATGTAAATACATCTTGAGTTTAAACATTTTTCATAAATATATGTAGCACTTTGCTATATTAGTGAAAATAACTAGAAATTGAAGAGTAATAGGATAATGCATACAATTACCATTATTCCCAGTTAGTGACATTTCAACTTTACAGTTCTTCACCAGGAGAAGCCTACTATTTCTTGCTCAAGGAGGAGGAAAGGGAACACCCAACAGTCAGAGAGAGTGTGATAAATTTCTATTTGTGTTATTTCTTTCAATTATCTTGACCGAACCCTCAGCAATCTCATGGTGGTGGCACCAAACACCCAATGGGAGCCTACAGTAGCCAAAACTAAGAGGGAGAAGACATTCTCTTAAAATATTCTGCTTCGCCCCCCACTTGTCCTCTGCTGCTTGGCTCTGGAAGTAAGTGCTGTTGCAGAAGTATGTGGCAGAGTAGGGATAAATAAAGCCCCAGATTTCTGAACACAGGACCAAAATTGTTATCCTTAGGAAACCATTAAGTTCCAAGAATAGTCCATTACATTTACTCTCATATTTATGTTTCTATTGCTATTACTTCATTTCCAGTGTTCCAAAGTATCATCTTATATCATTGTCTTTTAGTTTGAATAGATTTCATTAGCGATTCTTCTAGAGTGTTACCTCCAATTTGTGGAAAGAGGACAGAGTAAGGGGTTTTATGATGCAGATTGCTCAAATATAGTAAATCCAAATGTATTACCTGAATTGCTATTTAATTCAACATGTTGTAAAGAAATAGCTGATGCAAGTATATTTTATCTATAGCTATTTATCGTTTATAATACCTGGAAACTACTGAGATTAGTATGACCTCAGATTGTAACATAACATAAAATTATACTGATGAACATTTTGTTGGTTTTGCTGCACTCTGTAAATTCATCTTAAGGTTTTGAAATATGAATGAGAAAAAAGGAGGCATTTTCAAAGTTACTATACATCTGTTTTACCTACGAGTATCAGCAGCTTCAAATTATCTTCAGGGAAGATGGTTTCTTCTGTTTAGGAAGCATCCAAGTGGCCCTTTTAATTATTTAAATATAAAGTAGGTGCTCTTGCAAATGCCTTTAGAGAGACCGTAAAGTCCTGGTAACCTGAATTTGATCTTGAGTATTCCAACTGGTCATACAAATTGCTGTCTAAGTTTGAGATTATGTAGGATTATGTAGCTTGGTTTTTTAAAGGGAGATGCAAGTGGGAAAAATAACTTCCTGGGTGCAGACAAATGGGAAAGTGCTTTAACAGTTTATGGAAAGAATGGTGCTTTGGGAGTACTGGGAGGCAACACTCTGACATGGACACTGTAGTAGCAGTGGAGAATCCTTTCCAGAAAGCTTTAAGGTAGAGACACATTGGCTGAGGGGAATCAGAACAGGAAAGGAAACATATTACAGGCACTCCTAATAGATAGACTGTAACATGAGGCACCCGTCTGAGGATATGTAGGAATAATTGCATAATATCCTGGAGATGAAGGGATTGGGATGAGTCTCAACAAACACAGTGATATGGTTTAGAGCTGTGCTGTCCAATGGAAATTTTGGTATTAATGTAGAAGTACTAGATCTGTGCTGACCAATGTAATCTAGTAACCACTAGACACAGGTGGCTATTGAACACTTGAAGTGTGGCTAGTGTGACTGAGGAAGCAATTTTTTTTAAATTGAAGTATAGTCATTTACAGTGTATCAATTTCTGGTGTACAGCTAACGTCCCAATCGTGCATATCTATACATTTATTTATTTTCATATTCTTTTTCATGAAAGGTTATTACA
Organism: Camelus ferus; assembly: GCF_009834535.1. NCBI lineage: Eukaryota > Metazoa > Chordata > Mammalia > Artiodactyla > Camelidae > Camelus > Camelus ferus. The sequence continues at coordinate 94,230,381 of NC_045732.1, read as the reverse complement.
AGATATTGAATATAGTTCCTTGTGCTATACAGAAGAAATTTGTTTTTAATCTATTTTTATATATAGTGGTTAACATTTGCAAATCTCAAACTCCCAATTTTATCCCTTCCCACCCACTTTCCCCTGGTAACCATATGATTGTTTATTATGTCTGTGAATCTGTTTCTGTTTTATAGGTGAGTTTATTAGTGTCCTCTTTTTTCTTCTTTTTTTTTAAGATTACAAATATGAGTGATATCATATGGTATTTTTTTTTTCTCTTTCTGGCTTCACTTGGAATGATGATCTCCAGTTCAATCCATGTTGCTGCAAATGGCATTATTTTATTCTTTTTTGTAGCTGAGTAATATTCCATTATATAAATATACCACAGCTTCTTTATCCAATCATCAGTTGATGGACATTTAGGTTGCTTCCTTGTCTTGGTTATTGTATACAGTGCTGCTGTGAACATTGGGGTGCATGTATCTTTCTGAATTAGAGTTCCCTCTGGATATATACCTAGGATTGGAATTACTGGTTTGTATGGTAAGTCTATTTGCAGTTTTTTGAGGAATCTCCATACTGTTTTCCATAATGGCTGCACCAAACTACATTCCCACCAACAGTGGAGAAAGGTTCCCTTTTCTCCACACCCTCTCCAGCATTTACTGTTCATGAACTTTTGAATGATGGCCATTCTGACTGGTTTGAGGTGATACCTCATTGTAGTTTTGATTTGCATTTCTCTGATAATTAGCAATATTGAGCCTTTTTGCATGTGCCTATTGGCCATTTGTATGTCTTCATTGGAGAATTACTTGTTTAGGTCTTCTGCCCATTTTTGGATTGGGTTTATTTTTGTTTGTTTGTTTGTTCTGTTACTAAGTTGTATGAGCTGTGTATATACTCTGGAAATTAAACCTTTGTCAGTTGCGTCACTTGCAAATATTTTCTCCCATTCCGTAGGTTGTCATTTTGTTTTACTTATGGTTTCTTTTGCTGGGCAAAAGCTTAAAAGTTTAATTAGGTCCCATTTGTTTATTTTTGCTTTTATTTTTTATATATTGCCTGGGTAGACTGCCATAGGAGAACACTGCTAAGATTCATGTCAGAGAATGTTTTGCCTATGTTTTCTTCTAGGAGGTTTATAGTGTCTTGTCTTACGTTTAAGTCTTTAAGCCATTTTGAGTTTATTTTTGTGTATGGAGTGAGGGAGTGTTCTAACTTCATTGATTCATATGCTGTTGTCCAGTTTTCCCAACACCACTTGGTGAAGAGACTCTCTTTTCTCCATTGTATATTCTTGCCTCCTTTGTTGAAGATTAATTGACTACAGGCCTGTGGGTTGATTTCTGCGCTCTCTATTCTGCTCCATTGATCCATATGTCTGTTTTTATGCCAATACCACACTGTTTTGATTACTGTAGCTTTGTAGTATTGTCTGAAGTCTGGGAGGGTTATTCCTCCAGCTTCATTCTTTTTCTTCAGTATTGCTTTGGCAATTCTGAGTCTTTTGTGATTCCATATAAATTTGAGGATTATTTGTTCTAGTTCTGTGAAAAATCTCCTGGGTAGTTTGATAGGGACTGCATTAGATCTGTAGATTGCTTTGGGCAGTATGGCTATTTTAACAATATTGATTCTTCCAATCCAAGAGCATGGGATGTCTTTCCATTTCCTTAAGTCATCTTTAATTTTCTTAATCAGTGTTTTGTAGTTCCCCATGTATAATTCTTTCACCTCCTTGGTCATATTTATTCCTAAGTATTTTACTGTTTTGGATACAATTTTAAAAGTGATTGTTTATTTACTCTCTTTTCCTGCTATTTCACTGTTAGTGTAAAGAAATGCAGCTGATTTTTGTATGTTAATCTTGTGTCCTGCTACCTTGCCAAATTCTTTTATCAGCTATTGTAGTTTTTGTGTAATGCTTTTAGGGTTTTCTATATATAGTATCATATCATCCACATATAGTGATAATTTGACCTCTTCTCTTCCAATTTGAATCCCTTTTATTTCCTTTCCTTGCCTGATTGCTGTGGCTGGGACTTCCAAAACTATGTTGAATAGAAGTGGTGAGAGTGGACATCCTTGGCTTGTTCCAGATTTTAGTCGGAAGGCTTTCAGGTTTTCACCATTGAGTACTATGCTGGCTGTGGGTTTGTCATAAGTAGCTTTTATTATGTTGAGATACGTTCCCTCTATACCCACTTTGGTAAGAGTTTTTATCATAAATAGGTATTGAATTTTATCAAATTTTTTTCTGCATCTATTGAGATGATCATGTGATTTTTGTCCTTTATTTTGTTGGTGTGGTTCTATCACATTAATTGATTTGCATATGTTGAACCATCCTTGTGGAGGAACCAATTTTTAAATGTAACTTAATTTTAATTACTTAAATGTAAATAGTCATATATGGCTAATTGCTATTTATTGGGCAGTGCAGGTCTAGAACATTAAAAACAAATGTGACATCATCTACTTAAAAGTTGTAAAAACATGAAGACTTCAATTACACATTTAAGACTGAGTCATAAATTGAACTGAAAATGCATCTTTCTATGTAAAATAATTGGCAAAAAAATTTTTAAAGTATGTCATTCTCCACTGCTTATGAAATAAAATTCAAAATCTTTAGCTGAGTATACAGAGCTTTCCAAAATTCTTTCCCAGGTCACTGTTCCAACCTTAAGTCCAAAAATCTTCTAATACAAAGCCCCTATTGCTGAAGCTGATCTGGACTATATGCCCTTCCAAAGAAATGAAGAAAGCAAGGTTTAGAAAGATTAGATTACTTATCCACAGGTTACAAAGGGGATAGATGTTCAAATCTAGGCAGTGTGATTCCAGAGCTCTCTCTCTTATCACTGTACTAGTTTCCCTATCTTCAAAATAAACATAGTAATAGTACCTACTTCATAAGATTGCTTGAAGATTGATGAGATATTTATATGATGAGCTTGATTTTTACCTCGTACAGAACAAGTGCTTAATGAAAATTAGCTACTGTTGATGCTACATCAATATTGTGGCTTACAATGCTTATTAATTGTAGTATTATAACATAGAATGAAACGAAGGATATGATTTTTCTTTTTTAAGTCCAGTAGACTATTTTTGCTTTTGACCTATATTATCTTGACTAGCATTATGACATTTACAGATATTTCAAATAAAAATTAGTTCATTGATTAGTTCTATATCACTCTGGAGAAGTCCCACCACCCCAGAGCCACCTGAATTCTAAAGAAATGAAATGGCTTAACAAAGTGCCATGGTGCTAAAATAACATCATTTCAAAAAGTACACTTGTGTATAAACAAACCAAAAGAAAAAAAAAAAAAAAAACAGAATAAATGAAGAACAGTCAGTCACTGAAAGCCACAGTGGACTATAAACGAAAATGAGTCTCAAACAAACAAGATCATTCCTCATGCTTTTCGTCATGGAAAAGACAAAATGTGGAAAGGAGAAACTGAAATGCATTTGCAAGAAGTCAGACAAGTAAAGTTATTGAGCTTGTCTCTCTATCAGAGGTAGAATAACCTAACTATGCTCTTGAGTATGCATAGTAAAGTTATTATTTGCTTTTATAAAGTATGTGGCTCTGACCATAAGAAACTGCAACATAAATATAGGCTTTACTATGAAATATAATTTAGTAGGCTGTCATCAGTTTGGAAATACATGACTAAAATTTCTCCCACAAAACAGAAGGGATTTAAGAAACAAATGTAGTTTTCATTGAGATATTTTTGTGCTCACAGTAAGTATTCAGAAGGGAAAAATATTTATTAACAAATGAAAATATAAAAAGTATCAATACTTTCTAATATTTATTAATTATTTTGAATGTTCCATATGTGGCTTAGAAAATTGAGGCAATGCTTATGAGATTATGCTATATAAATACTGATTGTTTTAGTAGTAGAATATAAAACCTGAAAACAAGATGCCCAGCAGGTAAATTCTATTAAATAAATAAATAGATAAATAAATAAATAAATAAATTTAAAAATCTAAAAATAAGAACTCTTGGATGCATGTCATGATTCATTTCCTCAGAGATTTTCTGCTTCTTTACCAATAGGTATAAGGAATTTTATTTCTCTCAGATTTCAAGAAGAATAAACCAAGCATATTGCTAAGGCTTTCAGAAATAGATACAAAATTCAATAAACTAATTTTAATCAAAGTTAAACAGTTGGATGAAATTTGTTATATTGTTAGTTTTATATTTTCCTAGATATTAGAAAGTACTATTCTATTTTGTGGATTTGATTGCAGTAGATTCTTGAGTAGATATTTTCAGAGGAATTATTTGACCCTTACTTTATTGTGCAACCTTTTATTATGTAAGAAATTGGATTAAAACTAGATTATACTTCATGTAATATTAATTGACTTTCTTGAACTTTTATTTGTAGTTTTTAAAAATAGAAACATTGTGTAAAGTTTGCTTAACTGTACAGAATTGCAAAGCCAAAGGAATGCAAAGAATCATTCTTTGGGAGAATTTCAATTTCTATATATTATTTAAAAGCCTGAAACTATCTGACTTTTTCTTTATGACTTCATTTCCTTTTTCACAAAATCTTTCCTGAAGTCTTCCATAAGGCCTCTTAAGATAAATCAATGGATAACCTAAATTAGCCAGTCAGTGCTTTTGACCCTTGGACTAATATAACTGTGAATATAATAAATTTGTTACAATGATGCATTTAGATCAGGTCAAAAAAGTAACATAGTTGAATGTGTTTATTTTGCTTTACAGTTGTGATATAGTTGAATGTTTTTTCTTTAAGCTCTCTGCTTCTATCACATCGTATCAATTTAGAGGATTCAGAATTTTTAGTACTGAAGGTCAGACACTACTAAGCACTAAAAGACTTTATGTAACTGAACAGGGAAAGGAGAAAACATCCAAGTTTAATTCAGACATTTGTGACCTCAATTTAGATCTTTATTTTTATGTTAAATCCAAAAGTGTTGAATCTAAAATCAAAACAATATACTTTGTTCTGCTCTAGATTAAAATAGGTTGTGCTGTAATAGTTTTTAATATGTGTCTCACATCAGCCTATCTTCTGCTAATAGGTTAGTAACCTTCTATTTTTCTTTACCAGTGCAACCAATAAACACTACTGTTATAGGAAATATAATACTAATACAAGGCAACTTGCCTTTCGTGCCCATCATAAAAAATGTGTAATATGAGCATGCTGTGTATACACAATCAGCTCTTCCATTCTAGGGGAAAAGAGGGAGAAAAGATGATAAATTGGTGCATGGAAGTCTTTGTGGCACTAAATGACTCGAAGTAATGAGATATTATAATTCAGGGCACAATAGTAGCCCAACTGTTTGAAATTTTATATTATACTATATTAAAGTTTTAGTTATCTGCTGTTGGTTTGGATATTATCTAAGATTCAGAGTTAGCATTCACAAGGAAGCAACCAAGCATTACAAATCTTTAAAAAAAAAAAATTAAAAACTGCAACAGTACAAGTTGATTTCCCAAGGATGCAAAGAGAATAATTTTCTACAGATGAAGCATACCTTTATGCACTCTATTGAAAATTAGGCATAGTGTTATACATTCATAATACATCTTGTATCTCCTCAAGTACAAAGAGTGGGTTAGAACTAAAGTGTAAATCATATGCTTGTTTTTGGATTGCTTTATCTAATCCTTTATACATATATTAGTCCCGTTGTAAAATAGAGATGTAATTTTCCTTTCACAAGTCTAACTAAATCTTCACATTATGCAAATACACATCTGTTCAAAAAACAAAGCTAAAGAAACAATCCACATTTACTATAAAACAACAAAGATTTCAAGGATATTGGAGTATAATTTTGTTTTTGCTTTATTTGTTTCAACTGCATCAAGGTCTAATGGTAATGTACTACTGTTCTCCAAACAATAAAAAAAATTCCTTTAGAGTGTATTGACCACGATATAAGCAATGTCCTTAAATATTGTTATTTTAAACAAATAAACCTCAAAGGCAAACTAAGTATATTTTATATATTAGTAACTTATAAAAAGGGAGAGTTAATATGAAAAACAGAGCTTGAACACACACTTTGCCACCAGATGATTTTAACAGTTCCTTCTCCCATCAACAGTGGGTTCAGTTATAAATGCTGTTCACTAATAGGATTATTTAAAATGAGACACCTAGAATATTCCACTTCAAGCTTGTTTTATTTTGGCAAGTGTTTAAATCCTTTACTCCACCCTCCTCCCCTTGTTATTAGAAATGTTGATTTTTAACTTGGAATTTTCCCTTCTCTTCACTTGAGTAATTTAGTTTAGTGACAGTCACCTTAATTAATCAAACAATATATTTCCTGCTATTATCTGGCATTATATTCAAAGAAGACAAAGTGAATAATTTTATCAATAAGTCCAAACAAGAGAAAGAAAGATATATGGAGAATAAAATGTACCTGGAAAATGAGTAAGAAGAGAGCTTTCAAGTGAATGATCATATTCCCTTTGGGGATACTTGTGGAATGAAGAAATATTGGGTTTTCTTTTCAAAAGATAACCTCTTTATTACAAGAATTAATTTTGGTCCTGAGATCAGTTAAGAAGGCAGTTTTTTTGGATTTAATCAGTTGTGCTCTCTGTCATTCAACAAGTATTTATCAAACATTGCATTATGCTAATTCTTAATTTTGTCTTTCAAATTTTAACAAAATTATTCAATTTGGTATGAAATGCTATTGTTATAAAAGATACCTGCAGTTAAAGCTACTCTAAAAACTAGATTTCCTGAAAATGTGGGTAAAATTACTATGCTTTTTGATTTTTCAAAGAGATCAGAAACCTCAATACAGGCAGACCTTTTTCACCAGATGCTCAAGAAAAAGTTTTAACAGCTATATTACATTCTATATTCAAGATCCAATTTTAAAAAGAGACAATAAAAAAAATCCAGGCTTATAAAATATTAGGAGTTAATTGTGCACATTACAGAAAGGTGTTTCAACTTCACAAAATAGTAGTGTAGGATTTACATATGCCACTTACTGAATAAATAGATTGTACTATTATTCTCCTTTTCAGTATTAAAATTTCTACATTAAGCAAGACACACCAGTATCTAAACTTAGAGGTAGATGAAACCTAGACTAACTTTATGCACTGTGCAAAAAATGTCATTTAAATGTTCCTGACAATGTTCATTTAACTTTAGCTTTAGCACTTTTAGTGCAAGAGAGCATGTTCTGTTTTAGTTTGGTTTCAATGCATTTCAATTTCTTCATTCTAGTGGGCATCACATTATATGTGTTATATAATTTGGCAGCATTAAGTAAAACAAAAAGACCAGGTCTTCTGAGAAAGGCTAAAATATTTTTGCTACATTTTTGCTAATGGTATTTCCATAGACAGCAATACCCTCTTTCATTTGGAAAGACATTTCTATTTTACAAATAGGCACGCACACACACACACGTGCAGACACACACACACACACAAATACACATCCCAATAAACAAATGTTTGAATAGAGAGAGACATAGAGACAGGAGGTTTAACGAGAGTGTTAGGTTTCACATCCTAATGTGTTGGGATTTACTACACCTACAGCTCTGATACTTTTAAACCATGCATGTATCTATAAGATTAAATCAGTCTTCTCTGAAGATTGAGTAATTTACTAGCAAAAGTGACAGTAGCCAGGGCTGCCCAGGTTTTTTTTAATCCCCCACTGAAACCACTAGGGGGCATGTCTGTCCATAATTCTAAAGATCAACAATTGACTTGACCTTGGAAGCTGAGTAAGTAAAATTTTCATTTCAATGGGTCAGAAATAGTAGACTGTAATTGATTTAAGAGTTTAATCAAATTTATTCCAGATACTTCCTGGATAAAAAGTTAGGCCAGCGGATTTCTGTGCACTGAAAAAACAAGATAGATGAAAAAAGAATTTTCATTCTAACAGATTTCTCAGTAGTAGTTGCTCAGAAGAGACACATGTTTTATCTAATATAGAAAAGTGTAGGCAGTAGAATATTCCATTTTCTTTATTGTATCTCCACAAAATATGTTTGTATTTTTAGGTGCAAAAGACTAATTCTATTTGATTTTTCTCTAGAGAATTTGATTTAGGCAGAATAATGATGAATATAAACCATTTAACATTGTTTTTGGATTTCTCTTTAGAAATGGAATTAACAAGGTCAAGGTTGGTACACATTCAAAATACAGCAATTACAACCAACACTGAATCAAAATTACACTATCTACTTGTTTGATTTTTCCATCATTGTTTCCTAATAATTTATAAATATGTGTGCATTTTTCCTGATGATTTTCTTAGCCGAATAATTGAAATCATGTCATTCTTTCCTTATTTTATAAGTGTAGATGTTTAAAAACAGTAATATCAATTCTTTGTACTCTAGATGCCTATAGATCTTTGAATCAAATTTGAAGAGGACTCAAAAATAATGGGCTGGGGCTGTGAGTTGAGAAGGAAGGAGTAAGAGAAATAATGAGGCAAAAACTATAGAAGTTCCATTTTACTCTAACCAATATGTGTATGAAATGGTAATTATAATTTGAGATTCTTTTATCTGTCAGTTTGCTATCAGTTGTTTCTACATAATCTCAAATTCAGTCACCTTTATACCAATGATTTGTAATCTGTGGAGTTAAGAATGTAATCTATTGTGGTTGGGGTGGGAAGGGGAGAAGAAACAATTAATGTTTGCTTAGCATCAAATTGTTTCAAGCATTTTACAAATATCTCATTTAACTTTCACAACATCTCCCAGAAGTGGAGAATAATGCTATCCCCAATTTACAGATGATCAAACTGGTTTAGAGAGATTAAGTCTCTTGCATAAATCACAAAGTTAAGAAGTGAAAGATCTAGGATGGTAAACTGTTCAACCTCCCTCCAGATTCCATGCTCTTTCATTTTACTGCAAGCTAACTGGCCAATATGGAGATAGAATTTAAAACTTTGACCTTGTTAATACCATATTCCTAATTTACTTGACCCTTGCTACTCAAAGTATTGTCCAAATACCTGTAATTATCAGCATCACCTGGGAGCTGGTTAGACATGTAAATTCTTCAGCCTACTCCAGGCCTGCTGAAATTAGAAACTTCATTTTAACAATTTCAGCAGGCTATTTGTGAGCATATTACAGTTTGAGAAGTGCTGTTTTATATAACTTGACAGGATGAATCCCTGCTTCTTGGAAATTTGTAAATATAATACTGAGGACTTCTTTTCAAGGACTTTTTAAAATTTATAGATTGGTTATTTAGTGTTTAAAATAGGCAGGTGGTTGAAATAGTTCTAACATGGTGTCTCTGTACAAAAATCACTTTAACCACGCCTCCCCCACATTTTGGTCTCTATAATGTATTTTATTTATTCTTGTTACAGCTGTAAAGTAGAGAAAATGTACAAAATTTAATAGATTATTAGAGATTATTTTATTTCCAACTTCTAATGAGATCCAATGGCACTTCATGGAATGATTATATAGAATGAGTACTACAGAACCTCACTTTGATTTGTCTCGAAGTTTATTTTCATCTGTAATGAATGGTAATAGATTCCTTCTGTACATGCCTTAAAAACAGCCTGAAAGCCCATGGACTCATTAAGTAGTACCATTTATATTCATGCTCATGATGTATTGACTTCCCTCCTAAACGTATTTTTTTGGAAAAAAGATGAAGATTCAAAGCTCATTGCAGTCACTTGAGTATTCAACTTTAATTTCTGCTTCCCCTAACTTGACCTTGCTGATCACCAGCTCTTTATGTTGTCACTTCTTTGGTCTATTTCTAAGTAATATTACTGTTGGACTTTTTGTCAAGCTAGCAAACTGCCTCCAGTTAATATTTCTGGCCATAAAAATATATTTGGCACTCTCCTATTTAAAGTATTGTTGAGTTTATATAATTTTCTTAGTGGTTTCCCTAAGTATTACCATATATATATATTATATATGTATATTATATATATGACATTACATTCTATTGAACTCAATATCTTAACTCTTCAGTGAAGTATAGAATCTTTACACTTCCACTTAGGTTCCTGTAACTTGCCACTTTAAAAATATGTCTTAAGAATTTCGTCTTTATACATTGAGTACCACTTAAGATGATGTTATAATGTTTGCTTTAATCATAAAATATTACTAAAAATCATGTAGTCAAGTATAGTCTATTATGTTTACTTCTCTTTTAACTCAGTCCACTGTTCTTTCATTGCTGAAGGATCAAGCCTTAATCTATTATCATCTTTCTGTTTGGCGAGGTTTAGACATTCTTTAAGGGTAGATCTGATAGTAACAAATTCTTATTGCTCCTTCATTTAAGTCTATTTTCTCTCATTCTTTAAGGATACTTTCATATGTTATAGTTTGCCATTAACAGTTTTTTTTTTTCAGCACTTGAAAAAATGTTCCACTTCCTTCTGTCTACCATGATTCCAGATAAGAAATTATTCAAATTGTTTTTTCTCCTATAGGTAATGTGTGGTTTCTTTCTGACTGTACTCATTTTTTACTTTCATTTTATTTAGGTGAAAATAACACAACATAAAATTAAGTGAACAGTTCAGTGGTATTTGTACATTCACAATGTTGTAAAACTGCAACCTCTATTTAGTTCCAGAATATTCTCATCACCTTAAAAGTAAACTCCATGTCCAATAAGCAGTTATTACCCATTCCTGCCTTTCCATGGACCCTAGGAACCACCAATTTGCTTTCTGTTTATATGGATCTACCTATTCTTGATATTTCAGACAACTGGAATTGTCCATGTGTAAGCTTTTGTGTCTGGCTTCTTCCACTCAGCATAGTATTGTCAGGGTTCACCTATGTTTAGCGGATATTAGTACTTCATATATCTGTGTATATATATGTATATGACTTACTGATGAATATGTATATGGAAATATATGTTAGGTATAAATAATAATCATAAGTTAATAATTACATATAACTATTAGCATATTTTATATAATAAATACTTATTAAGACTTTATTTCTTAGAGCAGTTTTAGGTTCACAGCAGAATTGAGTGGGAGATACAGATTTCCCATATGCTCCCTGTTTCCACATATACATAACCTCCCACATTATCAACATCCCCCATCAGGGTGGTGCATTTGTTACAATTGATGAGCCTACCTTTACACAGCATAATTACTCAAAATCTGTAGTTTACATTAGGATTCACTCTTGATGTTTTACATTATATGAGTTTGAATAAATGTATAATGACATGTATCCTTCATTACAGTATCATGAGAATATTTTCACTGCCCTAAAAATCCTCTGTGCTATGCGTATTTATCCTTCCCCCACCAACTCGTCAATCACTGATCTTTTCATTGTCCCCATAGTTTTACCTTTTCCAGAATGTCACACAGTTGGAATCATAGATTATGTAGTCTTTTCAGATTGGCTTCTTTCAATTAGTAATATGCATTTAAGTTTTCTCCATGTTTTTTCATGGCTTGATAGCTCATTTCTTTTAAGCTCTAAATAATATTCCATTGTCTGGATGTAACAAAGTTTGTTTATCCATTCACCTACTGAAGGGCACCTTGGTTTCTTCCAAGTTTTGGCAATTATGAATAAAGCTGTAATAAATACCCATATGCAGGTTGTTATGTAGACATAAGTTTTCAACTCCTTTAAGTAAGTACCAAGGAACGTGATTTCTGGATCATATGTTAAATGTGTTTGGTTTTGTGAGAAACCACCAAAAGTGGCTATATCATTTTGCATTCCCATCAGCAAAGAATGAGAATTCTTGTTGCTCCATATTCTCTCTTGCACTTGATATTGCCAGTGTTCCAGACTTTGGCCATTTTAATAGATATATAATGATATCTCATTATTGTTTTAATTTGCATTGCCTTGATGACATATTATGTGGAATATCATTTTATATGCTTATTTTCCATCTGTATTTCTTGTTATGTGAGGTGACTTCTAAGATCTTTGGCCCATTTTTTAAATTGTGTTGTTTTCTTATTGTTTAGTTTTAAGAATTCTTTGTGTATTTGGGACAACTGTCTTTTATAAGGTGTGTCTTTTGCAAATGTTTTCTCCCAGTCTGTGACCTATCTTCTCATTCTCTTGACATTGTCTTTTGCAAAATCGAAGTTTTTAATTTTGATGAAGTCCACCTTATCGGTTATTTCTTTAATGGGTTGTGCCTTTGGTGTTGTATCTAAAAAGTCATTGCCATGGGTGCCTTGGGTACAAGATCATCTGGGTTTTCTCCTGTGTTATCGTCTAGGAGTTCTATAGTTTTGTGTTTTATATTTAGGTCTGTATCCATTTTTTTGTGTGTCCATTTTTAGTTAATTTTTGTGAAGGGTATAAGGTCTGTTTTGATTCATTTTTATACATGCGGATGTCCATTTGTTGTAGTACTATATGCTGAAAAGACTATGCTTGTTTCAATGAATTGCCTTTGCTCCTTTGTCAAAGATTGGTTGACCATATTTATATGGCTATATTTCTCTGCTCTCTATTTTCATCTATTGGTCTATTAATGTATTCTTTTGCTAATACCACACTGTCTTTTTTTTTTTAATGGAGACACTGGGAATTGAACCCAGGACCTCATGCATGCTAATAAGCACACACTCTACCACTGAGCTATATAACCACCCTCTCAATGTCACTCTCTCTTGAATGCTATAGCTTTATAGTAAATCTTGAAGTCAGGTAGTCTCAGTACTCTAACTTTGTTTTTCTCCTTCAATATTGTGTTTGCTATTCTGGGTCTTTCGTCTCTCCATATAAACTTTAGAATCAGTTTGTTGAAATAACTTCCTGGGAGTTTGATTGGAATTGTATTGAATCTATAGATTAGGTTGGGAAGAACTAACATCTTGATGATATTGAGTCTTCCTATCCACAAACATGGAGTATCTCTCCATTTATGTAGTTCATCTTTCATTTCTTTCATCAGTGTTTTGTAGTTTTCCTCATATAGATCTATCTTGTACGTATTTTGTTAGATTTATACCTAAGTATTTCATTTTTCAGGTGCTAATGTAAATGATACTGCATTTTTATTGAAGTAGAGTTGATTTACAATATTATATTAGTCTTAGGTGTATAGCATAGTGATTCAATATTTTTATAGATTATACTCCTTTTAAACTTGTTATAAAATACTGGCTATATTCCCTGTATTGTATAATATATCCTTATAGTTTATTTTATACATAGTAGTTTGCACCTCTTAATCCTCTACCCCTATCTTGTATCTCTCCTTTTCCCTCTGGAACTAAATACTTTGTTGATATTCTTTATCAAATAGAAGAAATTCACCTCGTTTATTGAGTTTTTATCCTGAATGATGTTGAATTTTGTCAGATGCTTTCTCTGCATCTACTGATATGATCAAGTGATTTTTCTTTTTAAGCCTGTCAATGTGGTGAATTACATTAACTGATTTTCTAATATTGGACCAGCCTTGCATATCTGGAATAAATCTCACTTGATCTTGGTGTATAATTTTTTGTATACATTGTTGGATTTGATTTGCTAATATTTTGTTGAAGAATTTTGCATCTGTGCTCATAAGAGATATTGGCCTGTTGTTTTCTTGCAGTGTCTTTTTCTGGTTTTAGTGCTGGCTTAACCTAATGAGTTTTTAATTATTCCCTCTGTTTCTGTCCTCTGAAAGAGATTGTAAAGAATTAATATAATTTTTTCTTTAAATGTTTGGTAGAAGTCACTAGTGAACCCATCTGGGCCTGGTGCTATCTGTTTTGGAAGGTTATTAGTTATTGATTTAATTTCATTAATAAAGATCTATTCAGATTTTCTGAGTTTTCTTGTGTGTCTTTCAAGGAATTGGTCTATTTTAGTCCATTTCATCTAGTTTATCAAACTTGTGCACATAGAATTGTTTGTAGTAGTCCTTTATTATCATTTTAATGTCCATGGGATCTGTAGTGATGTATCCTCTTTCATTTCTGATATTTGAAATTTTTGTCTTCTCTCTTGTTTTTCAGTCAGCCTCACTAGATGCTTATCAATCTTGAGCTTTTCAGAGAATGAACTTTTGCCTTTGTTAATTTTCTCTATTGATTTTCTGTTTTCAATTACATTGATTTTGCTCTATTTTTATTTCTTTACTTCTACTTTGTATGTAATTTGCTCTTCTTATTCTAGTTTTTTAAGGTAGAAGTTTATATTATTGATTTTAGATCTTTTTTCTTTTGTAGTATATGCATTTAGTGCTATAAATTTCCCTCTAAGCTCTGCTTTTGCTGTATCCCACAAATTTTGGTAAATTGTATTTTCATTTTCCTTTAGTTCAAAATATCTTAAAATTTATCTTGAGATTTCTTCTTTAACTTATGTATTATTTAGAAGTGTGTTGTTTAATCACCAGTTATTTCAGGATTTTTGAGCTATCTCACTGTTTTTGATTTCTAGTTTAATTCCATGGTATTCTAAGAGTAGACACTGTTAAATTTCTATACTTTTAAATCTGTTAATGTGTGTTTTTGATTTTAAGTGCATACATATTAAGAATTGTTATATCTTCTTTGAGAACTGACTCCATTCACATTATGTAATGCTCCTCTTTGTTCCCGATAACTTTCCTTGCTCTGAAGTCTGCTCTGTTTAAAATTGATATTTTACTACCACTTTCATTGATTAGTGATAACATTTTATATCTTACTCCATCATTTACTTTCGATCTCTATTTATATTTAAAGTAGGTTTCTTCAAAAAAAAAAGTTCATATATACAGAGAACAGATTGGTGATTGCAAGAGGCAGGGGTGCAAGAAATAGGTAAGCTGGATTTTTTTTCAGTTAAGTTTAAATAAATTAATTAAGATATTTAAAAAATAATGTAACTCTCCCTAATGCCACTGAACTTAAAAATGGTTAAGAAGGTAAATTTTATGTTGTGTATAGTATACCACAATTTTTAAAAAGAAGGAGATCCCCAAATAATACATACAATAAAATTCCAATTGTATGAAATTCAAAACCAGGCAAAAATAATGCTTTCATAGATAGTACAACTGCAAAGAAAAGCAAGGAGATGATTCTTAGAAAAGTCAAGATAAATGGTTATTGTCTCTACTGGGGGCATGAAAGGATGAGGGTGGAACTTTTGGGGTGCTGACTATGTTTTATTTACTGGTTCGAGTTGTTATGTGGATGTTTATTACTCTCTTTAGCTGTATGTATATTTTAGGTATTCTTTATATTTTATATATTTCATAGTTAAAAAGGAAAAGAAGAAGTCTAAAGCACTTTACAGTTATAGATTATGCAATCAGACAATATTGTGGAAAAAGCAACTGATGATTTGCTGAAAGCCTCACAGCCTCCCACCAAAACAGCTTTAGGATTTCTCCTATTCATTCTCCATGGTGGGTTTGGAAATGGAGCTCTTCAGCAACCAACATCATGCAAGCTTGGTCAGGCGCTGTGGAAGGAGATAAAAGAAGCTGAAGGAATCACCAAAAGACTGGTTTTCAAAGTGGATCTGGGGCTTGACTTTGATTTCATACCTCTCATGACACTACTACATTCAGTATTTTCACTTGTTAAAAAGCATAAGGTGAATGTTTTAAATCTTAATAATTCAACTCAGTTTGGAAAATAAAGATATGCTTTAAAAATATCTAACTCAAAACTTTGCCTGAAAGTATTTCTGGTGACCATCCAGGCATCATCTGTATTATCACTGAAAGTATTTGCTGACCACTCACTATGTGCCTTATCTGAAATGAGTGCTGTGATTGCAGGTGGGAAAGAAGGATTTTTAAAATATTATTCATTAATAACCAAGCAATTCATTACATTCCAAGAACTTCAAGTGAACTATAATTAACTTCAGATTCATTTGAGTGCAAAAGACAAAAATAATATATGGTATATGCCAAGTATTTAAAAAGCTGTATGTTTACCCCTGGGGTACAGGGGTTGGGAAGCACAATAGTAAATATTGAGTATTTGGAGGATATTATTGTCATAAAATACGGTGGAGCAATAATATAATAAGTAAATAAATCATGCTATCATCATACAGTGATTACTATATAGCAACACTAATTAATGAATTACAGCTACACTTAACAACCGGGATGAACCAATGCTAAGGGGAAAACAAGTCACAAAAGAATAACTTCATTATTTTATTTAAAAATCCACATGAAGTTCACAAATAGGCAAAACTGTTGTATCATTTGGAATGTATACATGAGGGGAAATAATGAGAGTAGTGACCTGCATAGGGAGAGAGGGGATGGTGACCTGGAAAGGCACATGTATGCACACACACACACAAACTAAAGCGGGTTTCTTGTGGACAACATTTAGTTGGGTCTTAGATTTTTTTTTCAGTCCTTTTTTTATTTCTAACTTCACTCCATTGTGATATGGAGTCATATGATTTCAGCTTTTTATACTTACTGAGATTTTTTGGGCCTTACAATTGGTCTATAATTTAAAATGGTTTGTATGTACTTGAGGAGAATGTGTATTCTGCTGTAGCTGGGTGGAATGTCCTATTTATGTCTGTTAGTTCTTGTTGGTTTATAAGTGTTGTTCAGTTCTTCTATTTCCTTGCTGATCTTCTGTCAAGATTTTCTATCTGTTCTTGAAAGTGGGGTTTTAAAATCTCCAACTATGATTGTAGAACTGTCTTATTTCTCCCTGTAATTCTATCAATGTTTGCCTTATATATTTTGAAACTCTGTTGTTTGATTTGATGTATTATAGTCATTGAAACTTCTCAGTGAGTTGACACTTTTATCAATATGCTATAGCTCTTTTTCTCTTATAATAATTCTTTTATTTAGTTTATTTTTATTATAGTTACTCTAGCTGTTGTGATCATTATTTGGATGAAACATCTTTTCCCATCCTTTCCCTTTTAAGCTATTTGTATCTGTGGATTCAAAGTGACTCTTTTATAGACAGCATATAGTTAGATTCTATTTTTTTAATCCATTCTTCCTTTTCTGTATATTTTAAATATATTTTCTTAGTGTGTACTATGAGGATTACATTTAATATTCTAAATTTATGAAAGGTATAACATTCTAGTTTGAATTGATACCAACTAAGCTTGAATAGCATTCAGAATATCTGCCCCTAGATAGCTCCACCTCTCCCCCTTTATGTTCTTTTTGCATCAATTAAGTCTTTATTAATTGTTTGATCATTAACATAGGTTTATAGTTAGTTTTATTATTTGTATTTTAAATCATGTAGGAAATAAAAACAGGAGTTATGAACTACAAATACAATAATAGTCGCTCTTATATTTACCTATGTACTGACATTTATCTCTTCATATGATTTTGAGTTACTGTCTAGTGTACTTTTATTTTAGCCTAATACATTTCTTTAGCATGTCTTGTAGGGTATGTTTACTAGTGTTAAACTCATCTGGGAATGTATTAATTTCTTCTTATTTTTGAAGGATGGCTTTGCCAGCTATAGTATTCTTGACTGACAGAATTTTTATTTCAGCACTTTAAAAATGTCATCTGACTGCCATCTGTCCTCCATGAGTTCTGTTGCAAAATGTAGTATTAATTTTATTAAATATGCCTTGTACATGACAAATCACTGGATAATTTCAATTCACCTATCTTCAAGTTCACTGAATCTTTCTTTTGCCTGCTCAGATATGCTATTAAAAGCTTCTAGTGAGATTTCATTTCAGTTATTGTACTTTTCATGTCCAGAATTTCTATATGGTTCCTTTTTTATAATTTACATCTCTTTATTGATATTCTCTACTTGTTTATGCATTGTTACCCTGATTTCCTTTAATTCTTTGTTTACATTTTCCTTTAGTTATTTGAACAGGTAATTTAACGTCATTTTCTACTAAGTCTAGTGTGTTTATATCCTCAGGGACAGTTTCTCTTAAGTTTTTCTTTGAATGGACCATCATTTTTTGTTCTTTACATGCTTTGAATTTTTTTTTTGAAAACCAGATACTTTTAATATTATGATTTGGTAACTGTGAAATAAAATTCTTTCTTAGTCTTTGAATTTGTTACTATAGCTATTTGTTTAGTGAATTCTTAAAATTATTTTTGTAATATCTGTATTATTTGTCCTATGTGGTCTCTGAAGTCTCTGTTACTTTAGTTTGTGTTCACTTTGTGCTTTGACAGAGATTTACTTGAATGTCAATAGGGAGAGAATGAAAAAAAAAAAAGTCTCCTAGTCTTTGTAGATTGCTTTTGTGCTACAGCATTCTTTCAGTGTCTAGTTAGGTTATTTACAATTCTATCTTAGCTCTTTCTTCCTGCTTGTACTGAGCCTATCAGTCATAGTTGAAATCTTAGGTTCTTCTCAGATCTTTTGTAAGCATGTGTCCTAACCTGTACATGGCATTCTACATTTCCTAGTATATTAGGTATGTTTTCAGTGCTCCAGTATTCCAAGGAATCTTGCTCCTTGGCCTGTTTTCCTTGATTTTTGGTGCATTTATTGTTTGCCTCAGCTATAATCTGTTGCCTCGTGTGGCAGTGCTTTATTCATTTGCCTCTTGCTGTTTTTGAGGAATGCCCTCTGGGTGCCTACTTTTCTGCCCTGAGAAAATTCTTAGTTAGGCGATATAAATCAAGTCTTTCATGTAGCCTCCAGAAAGGTTAGAAAAGACAAACACAATGATTAGCAAATAAGACATGCTCTGCTCCCTCTGGAATCAAGGACCAGGGTCCCCTCCTGGAAACTTGGGCACCTGTCTTAAGAAAACTCCTATGCTGGAGAGGAGACTGGGTAGGGGCAAATAAAATATCACAAAGCTTTCCTACTATTTTTAAGTTGGCTTTTTCTTGATTCCTCATTTGCTTGTTTGCTGTAAACATTTGACTGCTTTCCAGAGTCCTAATAAAGTTGATTCTGTTTTGCTTGGTTTTCCAGTGTTTCTGTGGAGAGATGGACTCTTGAAGCTACCTACTCTGCCATGTTTGCTAACGATACTCTCAAGATTTTTTTTGTCTTTATTTTTCAGAAGTGTGACTGTGCTGGATCCTGCATGGCTATGTTTCAGTGTATTCTATTTGGAGTTCAGTCAACTTCTTGAATCTATAAGTTTATGTCTTTTGCTGAATTTGGGAGGTTTTCTGCCATTGTTTCTTTTCAGTCTCACTTATTCTGATAAAAAGTTAGATCTTTTGTTACTGTACTCCAGATCATTGTTTTGCTCGTTTTTTTCAGTCTATTTTTTTCTCTGTTGTTCAGATTGAATAAATTCTGTTGATCCATCTTCAACTTCACTGTTTACTGATTCTATTTTCTGCCATCTCTAGTCTGCTATTGAGTAGAGTTTTTAAAATTTTGGTCATTGCATTTTTTAGTTCTATAATTTCCACTTGGATTCTTTTTTTACAACTTCTATTTCTTTGCTGGAATTATCTATTTTTCTTTTGTTTTAAGAGAATCTGTAATTAATTGTTGAGGCATTTTTATGACTGCTGCTTTAAAATGCTTTTCAGATAATTCTAACGTGATTCATCTCAGTGTTAGCATCAGTTAATTGTTGTTTCTCATTCAGATTATAAGTTTCTTGGTTCTTGATGTAAGAAGTGGTTTTTAATTATATCCTGGACATACTGATTATTATATTAGATTTTTGATCCTATTTATTTAACCCTGTTTAGGTTGAGCATGTAGATTCTGTCCACTTTTGTGGACTTTAGTTCCAATAATAATTTCGTTTTCTGAACTTTTGCAGTGTTATCTAGTCTACATCATTCATCCAAAGCCACAGGGACTCCCACTCATTCCCTGATAGTGCCTACTGACAGTGCAGAGGGTGCTTCCCTGTGCCTGCGCCCTGTTATCTTATCCATTATAGGGATAAATAAAAACTTAATTTTCCATTTTGCCAAAATGGAAAGAGACTGTTTCCCCCTACCCTATTTTTTCCTTATAGCTTTTCTATATGAAAATCTTATGGTGTTCAATTCTTTCTCCTACTTAACCTTTTGATATGCATGTACATCTTTTTAGAGGCTTAGTAACCCTATTGCCACGTTTAGAGCCTAGGAATTTTTTTAAAGTGTCTGGGAGTCATCCCTTTGAAATGTAAACATTTACAAAGATAGCACCTCTAGCTCCCTGTCACAGTGGGAGTTTAAGCTAGGCACCTTGCTCTGAGCTACAACCATCTGCTTGTCATAGAGATAAGAAGTTTTAATATACCTTTGGATAAATGCAATTAACTAAAACAAATGGTTACTGTAATTCCCAAGTGAACTTAGAATGAACATTATGAAAAAATTTGTAGCAAATGATGGTGTTAAGTCCTGTTAGAGAGGACTTGAGAACACATGTACATAATGGGTTATGACTATTTGGCTGTATAAATGGGGTGGAATTTCTTTGGCTTACCTATGAGGTTTTGTAATCTGGATATACTTATTCAATAATAAAACTTTCTATCTTTTCTGCATTTTGAGGAATAGAGTCTCTAGGTTGGCAGGATTGTTATTTCTCCAAAACTATATACCCATGACCTGGTTATGATTCTATGAATATTTAAATGACACACTTGCCAGAATTCAGCCAGGGAGAGTGCTTTTCATCTCCAGGTGTTTAATTACTTGGCATTCCAAACCCATTGAATCCTCCTGAGTGATCTCCTCCCTAAACTACAGTGTTCCAAATTCCATCTACTGTGTGATCCTGGGCTTCTGCCAGTGTGAAATGGAAATACCCTGTAACAGCAAAATAACCAAATGAATAAATGCACCTGTGAAAGGAGGAAATGTAAAACAAAAATGTTACTGGCTAGAGGAAATATATTTTTGTCTCTTACACTAGATCAGATTAACCAATTCTGCTCTACTTTTCTAATTTTATTTTGTTTGTTCTACATTAAACTAGTTTTAGTGTACTCTCAGTACTTTTAACTTTTGACTCCTCAGTCATAATTAAATGCAGGTAATACTTGAGAATATATGACCTCCTGTAAGAATTAGAGTTTATATAAAATTTGGCATAAGTTGATGCTTATGCTGTACTTATACACTAGAGTTCCTAGAAAAATCAAATTTGAATTTTTGATATGGGAATTACTGAAAAATGAATTGTTGCATAAAGCTTAGATTTTTAAATTAAGAAAATGTACAATTTGCTCTAACAATTTTATGGAGAAATATCCTTTTTTGTTTTAATATGATTAAAGATAAAATATGCTCATACCCTTATCCCCTGCATTGACAAACTAGAATGTTAAAAAGTAAAGCATTTCAAATTAATTTAAAATGCCTTTAGCATCAAATTTTTGCCAGTCATTTTCATGTTATAAAATCTGAATTTTAATTAAAATGGTATTAGAGAAATTTCCAGTTTATGAAAAATGGAAACAAATGGATTTTGTTACAAGAATGAAGCAAATGCTTAGTACAGAAGCTGCAGTACATCCTAATAGCTAATGCCAATTCTCAGGGTGTGTTAGGTTACTATAAAATCAGTGCTCATTCAAGTTGAACTGCTTGTGACTTCCATATGCATACTGTAGTTGGAATTTAGGATTACAGTGAGACACTGTATTACTATAAGGCACTACAAGACTATGAAGTAACATGTGAATCACAAAAAGTTTAACTTATATTTAGTGGAGTTATGTATATTTAAATACTTTCTAATTTTACTGATTATATACTCTTATGGAAAGATTGTAGAATGTGTGTATTTTCTGGAATCAGCATGGGGAGAAAACATTCAGAAGGGCTACCCTTTGTTGACTGAAAAAATAGAAGTTCCACAGCCTTGATAGGGTGCTTTTATTTCGTGTCTCACACGTCCCAATTAATGTATGACCTGCTTCAGAAATAATTATTTCCATTTACAGTTACCCTTCAACTATGCCTCCACTGATTTTCCTCTGTCCTCCTGTTTCAAGGTGGACTGTTGGTTTTCTTGGACTTCTGTGCAGTTCTTGTTCCTTCACTGTTGACCTGAAAATCATCTTTATTGCTCTACAGGAACTATGCAATTTGTGGCTGCCCAATATCTTTTGAAAATCCCCTTCCCATTTTAGTAGTTTTCTAACGTTGCCTTTCACATGTAGAAATTGAAACAAATTTCAGTATCCCTTTTTTACCAGAGTATACTCATATGACTAACTTCCACCAAGCATATGACTAGCTTCTCTTGTGCCTGAGTGATAAATGGAATGCAGAGGTAGAGATCTGAGATTGTGCGGCTCTCTCAACAAGCAGGGGCATCATGAATACAAGCATTTTGCTTATATTTGGCAGCAGAGATAAATTATGAGAAACAATCATTTCTATCCATTTGCCACCAAGATATTTCCCCTGGTAAATATCTCATTCTTGTAGAGACTCCTTTCTCTCAAATGATGTTCCTACTGCATCCTGTCACACTCAGATTTACCTATTTCTTCTCATTCAAACTATAGAGGCCACTTCTGTTCCCTCCTTTTCTGTTTTGAAATATATATTCTTGTTTGACAAGTATTTCCAGGTCTCCAAAGGGAGAAAGCATTTAGAAGGGCTACCCTTTGTTGACTGAAAAAGTAGAATTTCCACAGCCTTGATAGGGTGGTTTTATTTTGTGTCTCCCATGCCCGACTTAATGTATGACTTGCTTCAGAAATATTATTTCCATTTACAGTTACCCTTCAACTATGCCTATGCTGATTTCTCTGTGCTTTGCATTGCTTTTCTCACAAAATACTCAGCTTCTTTCTGTCAGTTATTTCCAAGGAATTTTTGTCCAAGTCAGGAATTTAAGAAATCTTGTGTTTTAAACTGCTGTGGATTTTTTTTGTAGTCATTGTTTATTGATTTTGTAAACTATTCATGACATAGGAAGGACAAGAAAGAATGATCTGTAACAAGCCATTCTGAATAAAATCATTCATAGAGAAGAAGGTCAGGGATGGTTTGTTTCAGAAAGGTACTCAATTCTCCCCACCCCATTCCTTAACCATACATTATCTCTGCTTTTGCTAGACCTTAGTTAAAACTAAAACTCAGTCCCATTAAAGGCAAGGGTATTATTATCATTAGAGAAATCTTTTGCAGTTATAATTATGAGGGTCTTTGACCCTTCACATTAGAATATACTTTGTATATAAAGTGACAAGCTAATTTGGCTAGAGCAAGTCTCTGTGTAAGCTAATTACATGTGGTAATTTTGCCTGAAAGGAGACTGACTTGAAAGTGAATCCAATTTAACGGTGAGGAGATTGTTATAAGAAACATTTCATTGTGGGCTTGGAAGTCCCTTAAAGTGCTAATTTTTCACTTGAATAACCATATTGCCATAGTGAGGATTTTTCAAATTACTTAATATTTGTGAGATATTATTCGAACTAAGAAAAAATAAAGGCAAATAGTGAGAAATTTTTTAAATTTTCTGGGGACAATTTAGGCGTCTATCTAATTATTATTCACACACATTAAAATTAGTTTCTGTTTCTCTCTTCCCACTTGTTCTTCAGATATGGTGGGCCACCTTGCTCCATTAAAGGACAAATCTAATTTCTTAGTTACATATTCAACTCAGAAGGAGCATGGTTTGTCCATTTTATCAATCTTTCTGAGTTTTGCTTTCTAAAAATATAATCTCCTTTCTCAGGCGTTTTAATAATCATTTCTCAGAAAATCATTACATGCAGCTAGCAGCTATTGCATGGTGAGTTGAAATATGGCAACTGCAAGCAGAAAGGGCAGGAGAAATTCTTTAAGGAGGACTAGGAGTGTGGCTTTAAACACTGTTGTCTGGCTGCGGATGGCTAGGCAAAGGAGCTCTTTGGAGCACAGTAATCAAGATCAGGGCCTTCCCCCCCCCCCCCCATCAAAGACTTTCATATAAATCCAGGTCAAATCCAATACAAACCCTGCAAATGGCAGCCACAGGTTTGTATTGTACTTTACACAATATTGGGGTTTATATAATGTAGAAAGCTAGCAGGAATACTGGCCAGCTTCAGAGCTGAGCAGGACATCATGACCTATTTGAGGACCACCAAGTATACCATCTGTTCTAAAATTTTCTTTCCTTTTGAGTTACCCCTGTTCTTAGAACCTGTGTCATAAGTTATTCCATTGTGTTAAAGCCTAAGACTTCCAGAAAGTCCCTGTAAAATTGCAGATCTTCTCTGGGAACGTGTAGCGTGTACTATGATGATCTACTCAACTCTTCCCTTCAGGAAGACACAGTAATGACCCCAGCTGTTTGGAGAGTTTGTGACTAATGGCTCTCACCTGAATCTCTTTCTATGCAATTGACCTCGGTGAAAGATCACTGTCTCACTGAAAACTTTCTCTCTTCCATGGGGTCAGTTCATATCCAGTGACTTAAAAAATGGAGCATAAAGACCTGACCTTCTTGTCTCATGGCAGAAGAACTCTGAAGGGCAATTCCAGCTCCAGAGTTCCCTATAGGATCAGCTGAGACCACTGATGCAACTCCTCACAATTCTACTTCTCCCAATGCTCAGTCCTGCTTCCCTCCCCACTCATAAGTGTTGTTACTCAGTAAACCTCCTGCAAGCAACTCTGAGAGTCTCAGGATCTGTTTCCGGAGGAACCTAACATAAAAGAATTGATGTTAGGATGTTTCCTGGGAACAGACTCTAAATGTGATGGATAACTGGTAGCACATGAATAACTGACAGCCCCTGGCATGTGACTGTTGTACAGCACTTAAACATTTCATCGGTGATAAACTGGGATGAAATGCTGAAGGAAGGGAATGCCCTGGAAGGTCTGATGTCCCAGGTGTTTGAGAGTTTTGAGGGGGAGTGGTGAGAGAGACTAACTATGAGAACTTTTTAACAACATGGCAGTGCTAGGGATCACCTATGCACTGGAGAAAGACAATGAAAGGCTGAGGATGATTAATAAGCAATATAAGGTGAAGTGTGAATGCCAGAGAATTTCCTTGGAAGCATATAAAGAGAGTCTCATCTCCTGAACCTGGAGGGCAGAAAATGGAGACAATCAGGCCCAGTAGTTATTTGTAAGATTATCAGCACTCCAGAAAGTTGAATTCTTATCCCAGGTAGATCTGATATATCAAAGTCAGGACCCTGATTGGGAAAGGTTGTATTCTCAAGACTTGGGATGAGGACATCTGCATTGGTGCACTTGAGAATCTTATAATCACCTTGAACACTGTGAGTCTACAAAAATAGCCCACTTTTTCATGTTGAAGGCATCCCATCACTTTGCTTAAAAACAACCAAGAGGACCATCCCCTCCAAGGCAACACCTTGCCCCTTCAAGATCTACCTCCACATCCCCTGGCCAACAGACCAATAATTGGAGTCAAGTTACAACACAAACTAGTTAAAGAAGTGCTAGGCATTCTAAAGAATACAAGTGGCTATATGCTGAAATTGCTACAGGATCTAGCCAACATGTACCAGAATGAACTCAGAATATGTTAATGGACTGGATCCCAGGGGTATTGGTTCAAATAAGACAAAATAAAAAGTTAGATAAGGAAGAGTGTATCAGGATAAGGTCATTCTCTTCTAATAGAGGATTTAATATCTTCACAAAGACCATGGGAAATGGTGCTAATACACTGCTAGGTGGCCTCTCGTAGGCTTGGGGAAAGTAATACTTCGCACAGAGTGAACTATAAATGCCAGGGCTTACCTGGAAAACACTGGAGGAAAGAATGAAAGAATCAGAGGAATGGCCATTCTGATAGGTATATACCATATAAATCAGGAAAACCCTCCAGGTAGCTATATTTTGTAGGAAATTCCAGTAGACACCCCACCGACAAAAGTGGTAAGGAATACACTGGTTTGGGGGCACATGTTTTGTTGAGAAACTCAGATATGGCTATCCTCTGAAGTCCTTGGCTGAGAGTAGGAGATACTATTATAGAACTGACCTTGATATCAATGGATATGATAGAATCCCAAAGTCATAGATGCCAAATAGTGGTATGTAATCATCAGAAGCAAGGTGGATATGATACCGTAGTAATAGGCGGGATCAAAACGGTAGCCTATAGGACCTGATCTACAGAGCTATAGAGATGATTAATAGAACACAGTATTCCCAGGGGCAATCTAAATGGGCAAACAGGGTGTTGCCCAATCTATACACCCCAATATAATCAAGTATTGATGATTATGAGGCTGAAGCAGCTGCTTCAATAGCAAGTCATGATCCTAGTTTTGGAAAGTAAGCAAATTCTCAGGCCAAGATCCATTGACTAAAGGGGATGCCGGTCCTGCATGAAGAAGAACTTTGAAATACCAGTGTGTATGGTATTGATTCCCCAGTCCTTCTCTAAAGGGACCTATGACCATTTGCTTGTGTAGTTGTACATTGGGGAAAAGGGAATATTCAACATTTAAAGGACTGTTGGACCCAAAATATGAGTTGACATTGATACCCAAATATCCAAAGTGCTAGCATAGATCCCAGTCTAGATTGGGGGGCATATAGAGGACAGGTAATAAATAAATTGCCCTCCAATGTCTGAATCATTGTGTGTCTATTGGGTCCAGTAGACTTGCCAGGTGGTCGTATTCTGATCCCCAAATTTATAATTGACATATTTTTGAGTTGGCACAACTGTCGCATTGGTTCCTTGGTCTGTGGCTCATGAGCTGGCATAGTTCTGATATTCTATGCTTCTGCTGCTTTTGAGAACTTATGAACATAGGAAATGAACAATGGAAATAGAAACTGTCAATATAATGGTCTAATGTGTTGTTTTAGAACAAGTAATTATCCTCCATATATTTAACTCCCAAGCTGAGAGATAAACCAAGATATCCCCGGCTTTTTAAACCAATCCAAAACCCACTATGAATTGGTCAGCCAATAGCACATTTATTCATTCTTTTCTTCACAAAAACAAATATTTATTGAGAACTCTGAGGTACTATTCTAGACGTTAGGTTAAATGAGAAGTAAAAACACTGAAACCCTTGTTGAGTTAGGGTATAATTCTAACTGATAATACTTTCCGGGGTAAGTTTTTTTAAACAACTCCTTCAAACTTCAAAGAGGGAATTGTACATTTAGTACTCAAGCCCTTATTGGGTCAGATCAAGTTCATTATATCCAAATATAATTTGTAAAATTTTATTTCTGTAAATGATACAAAAACACTTATTTTTATATTGTAGTAATAACAGTGTGTATATAATACGCTGCTTTGTCTCTGACTAGTCTGGAAATAGTGATCTGATAAGATGAGATTGATGAATGGTCAGAAGGGAGAAAAACATCTACTTTTAGCTTTCAGAAGAAAATAATTTCACAAAATGATTAACTACAAGCTAAAAACATTTGCAGAATAAAAATAGAGTTGCCTCATTAGGATCAGTAACAATGTGTACATTTATTTCCTTGTAATCCCTCTTCTGTCATATTCATTTAGCAGAATCTCTGATTTGACTTACACAATTTATATGACTTTTTATTACTAAAGACCTTCTGTATAACAGACTTTGAAAAATGTACAATTAGCAAGGACTGCAGTTTTATAATTTTGTCATTTAACATGGAAAATATTTAAGTGATCAGTGTTTAGATTTAAAAATCTTTAATACCCTTTGGTATGTAGAATGGTTTATTTATATACATAATACATACTATATATAAATTATGCATGTATTGATTGATATATGAGATTGTCACCATTCTTAGATTACTGTGTTCTCCATTGCAGTAATAAAACTGAGTCATTTCAAGTCATTTTCATCTAATTGGATGAATACTTCCCTATGTGCATTCAGTGTTTAATTTCTAATTATGGTTCCCTTGTCTTAGAAACTAAAATGGAAAGGGACATATTTTTCTTTGCTCTCAAATAAACCCTAACCCATGCTAATTTACTTAAAGTGACAATGTCTTTTTCTATTAAATACTGACATAGGATTGGCAGAGACACATTTGTTCATACCCTTCCAAGCAGAGCTAGCCCTTCTTCTTCAATGCTGCCACATTGGATACTCTATTGGCATACTCTTCATGTTCTGTCATGCTTTCTATTTGTTTCTCTCTCTCCTACAGGATTATAAGCCTCTCAAGGACAGAGATCTCATTCTAGTCATCTGTTGTTCATTAATATCTAAAATAAGACTGAATGAAAACTGTATGTGTGTAGAGAGAGAGAAGAGATTTCTTTTTCTTACTTTTTCTTCAATATTCCTTTTCTGAATTCAGTATACTACAAACATATCTGTGACTTAAGTAGTATTCACTTTATACTTAAACTGTTTGGCATTGTTATGAATGTTTTCTTGTGAGATGGCTATATGTCCAACTACATGTTATGTTCCATGAGGGCAGGATTGCACCACAAGCTGGGAGTACCCTGTCTGTGCTAGTGAAGCCCAGTGTACAGAGCAAGTAAGTTCAGGGACCTTTGGTTTAATAGAAATGTAGTGAATTACAAGCCTAAGACCTGAGTTCAAGTCTAGGTCTACTTTCTTTAACTGGTTATATAATACTTTGAGCGTAGTATAAGCCTAATCTCAAAATGATAAAAATGTATTTTTCCAGGTCTTTGTAGGGGTTAAATAAAATAAATTTGCAAAAGTACACAATGGGTGCTTATAAATATCCTTCTTTTAATAAGTATTCATTTAGTACAATAAGGCTAAGAACTTAGAGAAGATTCATGAAAGAACTAAAGTTATTTAAAGCAGAGTTGCACTTGGTTATTAGTGTCAACAGGTAAGATTTTGTCTCAGGCCAGCTTTCCTAAGCATATATATTCTATTCTCCTTTCCCCTTTAGTAACTCACTGTTTCTGTTTTCCTCATTGTGAAGTAAATATGTATTATTATTACCAGAATTCTGAGAAATTCTGAGATGATCCCCAAGATTCTTGTCCCTTCGTATATATGCCATGTATAGTCCCTTCCCCTTGAGTTGAGAAGGACTGGAAATATGATAGATTTTACTCTTGTAATTTTGTCATGTCATATAACAAAAGTGAAGGGACTGTGCTGATGTAATTAACCTCCCATAACAATTGACTTTTGAGTTAATAAAAAGGAAGATGGTCCTGAGTGGGCCTGACTCAATCAGGTGAGCCAAAAAAGGGACTGTGCCTTTCCTGAAACTAAAAGTTTGGAGCAAGTGAGAGATTTTCCTTCTGGCTTTGAAGAAAAAAACCTGCCATGTTGTGGAGAGATCCATGGGGGGGGGGGATGACTGGTGGCCTCAAGGAGATGAAATGACCCCCAGCTGACACCCAGAAAAAAAATGAGGATTTTAGTTCTACAGCCTCAGGAACTGAATTCTGCCAAAAGCCATGTGAGCTTGGAAGAGAACCTCAAACTTCACATGAGATTGCAGTCCCTTGCCCACACTTTAATTTCAGCCTGGTGAGACCTTGAGCATAGCTAACTCAGTTAACTCAGGAACCTGACTTATGGGAACTGTAAGATAATACATTTGTGGGAATGTGTTATGCAGTAATACAAAATAAATATATTTACCTAATCTGAAGAGATAATTTGATTTAGGATGTTAATTGGTAATAATAGTTACCCTTCCCAAGTAATGTATCTTCAGCCAAGAAAAGCTACATGGTAGAAATTGCAGTTGGTAAAAGCAGGAAAGTCAAGAGCAAAGGAGGCAACTTCTCAGTCCTCATTTGGGAAATCATGGTACTAAGTATTGAAAGTCAATCATTGAGTCTAAAATATATTTGTTTGTTTTAATTAAAAGAGGAATAAAAGGTAGGAAAAAGATTTAACAGCTTCAAAAGATGCAAGAAAATGAGAAGAGGCAGCATGAGATAGTGGATTTAAAGAGCAGGAGCTATAGATTTGAGCTATGATACTGCCTGTAAGAAGCTATTAACCTGGGAAGACCTGTGAGATTCAGCCTCCTTTCTGGTAAACTCAAAGGATGAGACTATATGATTTATATGTCTCTTTCTGATACAAAATGCTGTGGCTCTTCTAAATGAGGAAATCTGCTGAGATTTGATTTAATTACAAGGAAAGTTTTTGCAGACTGCAAGAGCTTGGGAGGGTTTGAAGGATGTTACATAGTTATAAATTTTACTAAAAGAATAGTATATTTGAGATATATAATATATTTATATGTGAATATAATTATATATTATTGATGTATGGATAATATAACCTAGTATTAATTATAATAATATCAAAGCGTATTATATATCACAGAATTTTAGGGCAAGAAGTACTTAGAACCATCTCCCTGAGTCCTTTAACGATGGCCTTTAATTATCTCAAATATATATACCCTGAATTTCTGCAATGTTTATCTTTGTGACTGAAACACAAGATTGTCTGATTCAGTCAGAGAAATGTCAAGGCAGTAAAAGTCCTACATCTTCTCCAAATGCCCTATAACCCACCACCCCCGAATGAGATGATAGTCTTTCTCCAAAAAGCTGCTGTTTTCTAGACTTATGTTATTTGAAGGGTTGAATTAAACATCTAGGGACAGTGTTTTCATGGACATAATCGAGTCCTTAATAGAACAAAAGGATGTTTTTCACCAAAAATGGGAAAATACAATGAGACCTGAAACTAGGAACAATATTTAGTTTTGCTGAATAACAGTCCCATTACTGAGTTCTTAATGACTGAATTATAAATAAACTTGACAATCATACATCAAAATTTTTTATTCCACACTGCTCTAATTTTTAACAGCCAGTTGGTTATCTTAATGATAATTAACATACTAAAAGTACATTTAACAGGACATTATAGTAGTAACAAATCAGTGAAAACAAGGAAATTCAAAAATGAAGCTAATATTTCATTCTTTAACTATATTGGCTCAAGCTTAACTCACGGAGGCATTAGAACTGGAAATCTCCAATTAGATCAGAAGTCTTTTTCCCTAAACATGAAAAGAAGTAAATGGAGGAATACCATCTACTATCTTCAGATATAAAAGAAAACAAATTAACTCTTCAAGATTACTTTAAAGTATGGTATGGTATTTTAGTGCATACTCTGGGTTTCATTTATGGTCCTGCCAACTGGAAAATCATACACAATGCAAAAGAGGTAATAACTTGAAAATATTACCATTTGTACCCCATGTCTAAGGTCTGGTCCTAGGAAAAATTATGAAATAAACGAAGTTGTCCACTTTGCTTACTTTTACCTTTCTTCTCCCTTTTTAACTCCAGTATTTTATCCAAGATCTCTTAGATGCCTTGTGGTGTTTTGAACAAGTTGCCCATTTTAACAAACTATTCAAGTCTTACTGTAATTTGAAATGCTCAAAATGATTTTAACTCAATAATTGCCCAGTTTTATGAGTTTGGGGAACAGAGGCTAAATATGCATCTGTGTATGGTGCGTGTGTGTCTATGTGTGTATAAAAAACAGCATTGCACATCAACTTGGTGGATGGCACCCTTGATTTGAGCAGTATGAATGAATCTTTGTGCAGAGAATATGCAAATTTTGGAAACTGGCTAATTCCAAAAGTCTCATTGTTTCCTCAGACTATCTGCAAGGACAGTATTAGGCAGGGACTCACAGTCTGCTTCTGGCTAATTAAAACTGACAATAGTTATTTGCATCCTCAGAGCGTGAAGTGTGTTAATTATATCTTAAATGCGTGCACTTTGTGCATAAAGGATTTGTATTTCAAGCAAAATTTTGAAAAGAGAAATATATTGAATATAATATTTCTGAATTTCAGAATATGGGAAGCATATTAATAAAAATCATGTATTAATTTTATATAACCATTTCATAGGTTTCTTTTTGAATAAAAATGCAGATAAGATTAAACACATTTTGGTCTGCAAAGAAAACATTGTATACAATAGATTGGGCATTCATTTCTGGATACAAGGAAAGTTGCTTAGGATGTATACAGAATATTGTTTAAGACAACAAAATATTCCATCGAATGGAGTTTTTATAGGAGATATATATTTTTCAATGTAATAAGATACAATGTGGGTAATATCAGGACATTGTATTAGTCATTATTTAATTTTCATAGTGTTATTTTTTTTTAAAATGGAGCTAAAAATCCAATGCCATTATAGACAGACAATAACTACAAAATGGAAAGGGAACTAGTTACTGAATAATGCACCAGTTACAGAGGTTTTCAATGGACTGTTCACTGCCTGTAAAGAGTGCAGACTGACTATAAATAAATAAACTCCTTGGTGCAACTGTTCCCTTCACTTAGTGGCACGAATAGCAAGCTCACCCTGACTCACCTCGCTGATGGGGACTGAAAGCAGTGATGCATGCCTTATATTATCAGAAAAAGTTCACATAGTAAGTGCAGATATTTCAGATAAAGAAACACTGTTTGGTTTGGTTTTTAGCATGTTTGGTAACGAATATTCTTTTAAAAAGGGTACTTGGTCACTTAAATATAACAAGATAAACAGAAAATAACAAAAGCAAATGTCATCTACTCCCAAATTTTACTTATAGTTTGGGGCAATTTGACATTATAAACTTCAGTCACTTAGGTGAATGTTCTCATCTGAAGCATATAGCATCTCTACCCCATAGCTATTAAGATGGTTGCATAAGCATATTTGCATTTACGTGCTCTCTGGAGCATGACCTGTACTCTGCAGTTCAAATGAGAGAATTTTCTTCAAGGTTCCCAATGATTACTGTCAACATGATAGGATGATATCCAGATTTATTCAGGGGATTTTATTGGTAGCTTTCAGTTTTTATTCCTTCATGATTCATACACCTATATTGGAAGATCATGTGATAATTGACTGAAATTTGAGTTCCTGGAAAGAAGAAATTGAAACTACTAGGTCATTTAGGACTAGGGGAGTTTTTGTTTTTATTTTTGTTTTTTTTAACCTTTCAATATGGAGTGGAAATGCTATTTGGAAAATTTTTTTTTTTTTTGAAAACTCTTAGAAAGAAAGAAATGTTTAAAAATTTCTAACCTACAATTTTCACCTGGTCTTGAGGCTTCTGGTAAAACAAGTTACAAAACCTCTGTCTATGGGTTTTGTAAGCTTCAGACAACTTTTATTCAGAACCAGCAGATCTGCTTCTCAAACGTCCTTAGTCTATGAAAGTAAGCTTTAAGTGCCTTGCAGGCATTCAAAACTGTAATCTAGATTCAGAGAAATACTAAGACATAGGATATAACAGAGGTAAAGATACTTTCTGATTAATGTAGTAGTTGGAAGTAATGTCTGGCAAAAATAAATCCCAGAACTATTTTTATTATTACTTTGTTCAGGAAAAGAAAAATCTGTAAAAGCATATGAGCAAGAGAGCATGAAGCTCAGCAACATACTGAGCCAAACATATAGAAGCTGAGAGACGGGATTAAGGTCAAAAGACAAAGAGGCATGGTAACTAGTGGCTGAAATGAAGAGCCCATCATTGTGTTCCAAACCCTATTTAGGTCTTTGGATGGAAAAAGAGTTCTGATATGGGGGTCAAATAAGGGACAGTCCTCCAGAAGATGACATTAAACTGAGGTTGAGGAATAAGTTTTCCTTTAATGAATCACCTAACCACTGACATAGGGACATACTCTGCTTTTAAAAGTCTTCTAGGTCAGCTCTACTGAATGAAATATAATGATGTCTCGAACTTACCTTACAGTGACCTTCTTTGTCATACCTTGGTGAATAACCATACTGTAAATGCCCTATATTGCTGTTATTGAATTCTCTTTCTATATACCTTGATAATAAATTACCTATATATCAAAAGACTGCCTCACACAGAAAGTTTCTTTATATGTGAAGAACAGTAAGAGTATTTCACTATTTACTATTAAAATAGATCCATTAATTCTAAAGAAAATATTACAACATGATGTTAGTATAAAATGTGAATTTGTTTAGAAAATATATGGAACAATTCCTTATCAACAATTAGCATTAAGTAACACACAACCTTACTTTCCTTTTCTTCTGCCAATGCCATACAAACATGATACATGAATTTTTATTAAATAATATATAGAATTTATTTAAGATGAAAAAAATACTTCCCTCAAGTTTAGGCTTTCAGATAAACAGAATAGTTTTGGACATGCACACTTTTGAAATTAGAAAGCGATAATGACAGTTTTTAATTTGAAAAAAAATTCACATTCATAGAATATGACTTCAACTATTTTTGTTTGTTTTTAATATCATATTAAAAATATGGAAGAGATAATCCAAGATATCGCTAGTAATAAAATTATTAGTACTTTTATCTTTTATGTGCTTTACAAATTTATAGAATTAGCATGCATTACATCTTTGGTGGAAAAAAATAAATTTTATTTTTGAAGTATATTTTAAAAACATTTTGACTTTGCTTCAAAATACTTCATGTTTTGAGGAGAAAGTATGAGAATTGAGTAGAGGGAAAGAAAAAAAGAAACTTAAAAAAAGAAGGCAGACCAGTAAGAAAGGGTGGATCTTAGGGAAGAAGAGAGAAGGAAAAAAAAGAATTAATGTAAAGGGGTGGGAATTCAGAGGGGCAGATGCTACCAGGTGTGAAAGTATAGTGGTGTTATGCAAAGAAAACTGATTCTTCCTCTTAAGGGCCTTCCTATTTAGTTGGTGATATTTAATTTAAACTAATTAATTATGATTGAATCAGCTTTCATTTTTCGTCAAAAAAAAAATACAGTAGAGATGAAAAGTGAAGGAAATCCAAGTGGGGAATGGAACATATGAAACCATAAAGTTAAGACTAAATAAAATGTGGTGGAGGGTTAGTAAAATAGCAGTTCAGGATAGAATGTTCCTACTTCCATATTGGATATTGGAAGTTGCTGTGAGTGTTAAGTGTGATAAAAACATGGGCCCTATGATTTGGTACTGATTTCAAGCAAAGATATATTTATTTATGCATTCATTCACTCAGAAACATTTATTATTACCAACCACTATCTGCCAAACACTCTTGTAGGCACTGGGGTTGTAAGAATCGACAAGACAGAGAAATCCCTGCCCTAGTATGATTGTATTCTAGCAAATATATAATTAAAATACATTAAAATATATAGTAATATTTTATAGTTTAGTACATATAAAAGACATAGTACATTGGATTTTTCATCATCATATGAAACAAGCACATAATCATCCCATGGCATCTCATAGTACATTGACCCTTGTTGGTGGATAACATCAATGAAAAGAGACTTTCATACAAGAGGTCACACATGGGCCTTGCCTTAGAACATTGGGTCTTAATGCTTTGCATTGTGTATAAAACAAGAAACACTCTGTTACCAAGATTATCTGCTGCTAACTGGGATAATGAGCACTACAAATATGATCTACTTTCCATGTCAAAACAAAGAGAACAACAAGATGTCAGAGATGTCAAAACAGCCAGACACTATTTATTCTTAATCTCTTCACATCTTTGGCTTGTTGAAATTGAGTTTCATGAACTTGTGGAACTGAATACAGCTAATCTGTAGACTCCTTCTGCCCAGGAACATAGTCAAGGTGTGTTTGGCGGAGGGGCAGATGATAATACAGAAAAGTGTTAGTGAAGTTTGCCTACTAGCATTTTAAGTTTCCATTAGGATTTCTGTGTAATTCTATGCACACATCTAGATATGAATCTCTCTCTGAGGCTATACTCAGAAATGACTTACTGTATGCCAGAAAGTACATGACTCTCGTATGTAATCTACACAAAAATCAATTTTCATTAACAAGAGCCTTGGTGTGCAATAGGGAGTGAGAAGTTGCTATATGGAAAGATTTTTCACTAATTTATTTATTTTTAAGATAGAACAAGAAAGAGGAAACATCACTAACATGATTGAAAAGAGAAGCACTCAGACAAAAATGCCTTACTATTTTTTCTCCTTTTTTCAAAAAAGATGGATGAAAACACTGAAGCAGCCCTTAGGCAGATTATTCAAGCAGATCCTGACAGTGGCAAGCACTTGGGGGTTAATCTTTACAAAGAATAAATTAGTTTTGAACAATTTCTCCTGTGTTCTGTATTAGGATCTAACATTCTTTTCTTAAATATCAGCCATCCCTGTCACTTCTTTTTCCTCTACTTGCTTTTGGAAATAGAGATCCACAGATCCCAAAGCAGAGGACTTTTCTGTATTTTGTAATCGCTTGGTGCCCTTACTAGGCCGCTGAAGGAGAACTTGCTGAACAACACACAGATACCCTTTTTGTCTATTTCACCAACTCAGCAAACAACACATTTTCTTTTAGAAATCTTCTTCTATGTCAACTCTTTGCTAAAAATTTTGAAGAAGACCCTTCTTTTTAAAGATCCTGCTTATTACTTATCATTGCTACTTTTTAAGAACCCCATTTTCAATCTCTTTCAGTGTTCCAGTTCAGGGTACATTCTACATGTCTTCAGTGTATACTGTACAGGTCATAACCTAATTTCAAATTACAGTTAATGGGAAAATTAACCAGTTTTTTCCGACATATGTTAAAGATGCCTATGCAGTGCTGACTGGCACTCAGTAAGCATGTAATTAATGCCTGTTGAAAGAAAGCTGCACTTGACGAAAATAAATTCACAATATTATTGCTAAATTTGAATTATCCAAAATCACTATTCACGTACCACATATTTCTAAGCACAGGTATCAAGAGAAGTTTCTCTACTTGTTATATGCCGCATTAATAATTATAAAGTCACAAATAACATTTAAAGTAGAGGAAATGCCAACATTACTTATACATGCCTCTAAAATAGACATGGCTTTTATTTTCTTCAATAGATTTTCCCTTCTGAGCCATGGTTTGCTTAAGGGATTATTAATTTTACTCACTGGAGCAAAGTAGCATTGGATTTCCCAATCATTAATTCACTGACCTTTTATTAGACACCTACTCTGCGCCATGGTTTTTAATAGGTAGTGAGTATGAATAATGTGAATAAAACCGCCTCTACACTCATAATGCTAACATTGTAGTTGAAGTGACAGATATAAAAATAAATAATAACAAAACAATGTAATAAGTGATAAAATAGAGAGATTTCCCCCCTCTCCCTCTGTCTCCAGTAAACAAAGGTCATGGGGTATTGTGGATTAATTCTGTTACCGTGGCTAGGAGTTTAGAAGGTTCTTCGGAGGACAAATTATATGAACTGTGCGTTAAAAAATAAATACACTTGGAAGTTGAAAAAGAGGTTTGAAGTGATATGAAAAATATTTTAAGTAGAGGGAATAAAACATTCAAACAATGGAGAGAAATGTCAGAGAGAAGAAATATAATAGTTTGATAGCTGCAGGGAGAAGCTAGCATGAAATATTTTTCTTGGGGAATGCACAGCAGATATTTGAATCTGGGGGTGTGTGTGTGTGTGTCCACATGCATGCTGCATTTGTGAGTCTTTGTGGATAAGTAGAGGGTGATATGTATATAACTGAAGCCTGTTTCATATGTTCTGTGTCATTAAAGTATCTAAGTTCTTTCTGTTATATCGAATTTATATCCACATATAAGGAAAGAAATACTATCACATATAATTTGCTTTTTAAGTTAAGAGAAGCAGTTAAAAAAGGTACCCTTAGATATAGTAGGGATAGAATGATGATGGTTATTTATGCATCGATTTAAGACAAAACCATTCACACTAGTTATCTTTTACTTTAAAAAATAAACTAGCAACTCAGTATTTTCTAAAGTGTTTTGAAATAGTGAAAAATAATTCATATTCTTAACAAAACTCTGAGATTTGGGTTGGACATTTGAAATTTTAAATATATTTTCTGATATGAACAGTAGCGGTAAATATCACTGATAGGAAGACTAATCCTTCCCCTACTATGCTCATGCCTCCCCTGAAGCCCGTGCCCTGTATTGAATGACAGTATTTTACACTTCCTAAACTGTATCCTGAAAATTCAGGCTATGACGCTTCTTATGATGTCACTAATGTCCCAGATTGATATTCTGGGTTTTCACCCATGATTCCAACTGCTTGCAAGAGATGGGCCTAAATAATGCTTGCTCCTAAGTCAATTATTTGAAAATAGAACCCATAATGTGAGATTTACTATGATACTCTCAACTTTGTAGTGAATTGAAATGTTTGTAGTGTCTGTAAAATTGACTGATAGTTTCTCATACCGCCAGCAGTTCTACAGAGAATAAGACTTTTATGTTCAGAAAAGGAGCAAGGTCAAACAACTACAAAAGGTGGACTGGAAATGCTACTTCTGATTTTGTAAAAATACTGAAAGCAGCTTATACAAATGCTTTGCTTCAAGAAAGCGAATGTGTGGGGAGAAGGAGAATCATGGCAGAAAGGGAGCAAGATAAGGAAAACCAGATTCATGGGGCACTGGTTTGGAAAATAAATAGATGCAAATTGGTTTAGGTAATCTAGTTAATGTCTTTTAATATTTTATTTGGGGAATGAGTGCATTGTTTCATATGTCCCATTTTGGCAGGTGCAAAAATAAACTACCATACATTAGGAAGCAAACACTAGTCAGGTAGGGAGAAAATAATATTCTTCTAATCCAGTGAGTATGTTTCTTCATTCCCTAGAACTGAGACTAAACTGTCAAATTGCATAAGGAAATACTTTATGCAAGGATTGGAGAGTCGGTTCTCCCTCCTCTCGTCACGTATATTAATGATCAGTGTAGAGTTTTCTCCTCTGTATGACTTTGGTAGAGTACATCGTTCTTCCCTATGAGAATCAGAGAGATAACTCTGTTATGAGCTTCTTTTTCTCTGTATAAATATATTCCCTATAGTATCAAGGCCAAATATTAACATACTGAACAATTATTTCATAGAATTTTACTACTTTTTCCAAAAAAGTGTTGGAGTTCATTTCTCTAAGTATGTTCTTTTTAAAATCATTCCCACTTCCTCTCTCCAGATTTTAAGTCGTTAGGTTAAGTAATAACTCTTCTTTAGTAACATTCTCACTCAGTCTTGTCAGGTAGTCACTAGTTATATAGTATGTTATAATTCCTGACAGAGAAATTTGTCCATTTGCTTGCTTCTGATTCCCATGATATCCCAATAATTGCATTGCACATTAGTAACTTTCTGGGCAGGCCTGTGGGGCTCCTCTACTGAGAGTCTTAATTAAACTTGTTCTAAATTAAAACAACCTTTGCTGAGACACTTGTCAGATCAGTTTTACAGGCTTGCCTGGTACACAGGAGGCAATGCCACAATCAGTGGAAGCACAACAGGGATCAGGACCTAAGCAGTATACTTGATGATTCACAGGGAGGTAATTTATTACACCCACTAGACCCGCTAATATGATGGAGGACAAGTAGGGAAGTAGGAGGATTAACAATGTAAAATATTGGGACAAAGAATAAAAGTGATGTAATTTCATAGTGCTACTATGCCTCCCTCACCCCCAATAAATAAGCTACCAAAATAAAACAGATACCACAGCTTTATTTTATAGTGCTAAGAAGATGAAAGAACAGTTAAACATCTAGTCAATCTTCTAAGTTTTGGTTTATTGAGGTTAGTGCTGGTCCTTGTCTTCCAGGCCTTATCCACATTAAAAAAAATTATCTGTGGACTTCTTACCCCTTGATGATACCAGATCATGATCAAATTCATCCTGTAAATCAATGACTTCATTTTTCACTTGACCCAGGAAAACTATTCTCAAGAAACTAATTAATCCCATTACACTAAGATATAAATGAATGACAAGGTTTAACTTACTAATTTCTTCATAGATATTTATATTTGACAGGAGGAAAAACCCCTGCTCAGTTTAAGCCCAAAATATGAAGCTGTAAATACAAAATTTCAAATTTGGCACACTTAACTGGGTCCGTGTTTCCTTCTGGAATGTCTTGTTTTGACTATAGGTCAACAGTTTTGCTAGAAATCTCCACAGCAAAGAAAACCATCAACAAAATGAAAAGGCAACCTACAGAGTAGGAGAAAATATTTGCAAACCATCTCTCTTATGCAGAGTTAATATCCCAAATATATGAAGAACTCATATAGCTCAATAGCAAAAAAAATCAGGCAATGCAAATGGTCAGAAGCTGATTTCTTGAATATGTGTAAGCACATTTGATTGTCCTTTAAATGACTGGATTATTGCATTCTGTTAATTCTTATTTTGTGGTTGGCTTTATTCCTTTGATAACTATGTAAGTTTAAAAAGCTAAAGCTGTAAACTGTTCTTAGAAACAATGAACAGTACATATATGTAAATTTTTAACAAATATCCAGAATAGATAAATCCAAAGAGAGAGAATTTATATTGGTGGTTACCAGGGACTGGGGGGAGGATACCAATAGACAGAAAGTGCTTAATGTGTAAGAGGTTTTATTTTGGGTAATAGAAATGTTTTGGAACTAGATAGAAATGATGTTAGCACGACATAGTGAATGTATTGAATGCCACTGAATTGTTCATTTTAAAATGGTTATCTTCTAGATTGTGAATTTCACCTCAGTAAATTATTTAAATAAATAAATAATGAAATGCCAAAAAACACCAAAATGGTCAGAGGAACTAAACAGACATTTTTCCAAAGAAGACATAAAAATGGCCAATAGGTACAAGAGAATGTGCTCGACATCACTAATCATCAGGAAAATGCAAATCAAAACCACAATGATACATCACCCCACATCAGTTAGAAAAGCTATTATAAAAAAGACAAGAAATGACGAGTGTTGATGAGGATGTAGAGAAAAGAGAATGCTTGTGCACTGTTGGTGGGAATGTAAATTGATGCAACCACTACGGAAAACAGTAGCAAATTCCCTCAGAAAACTAAAACTAGAACTACCACATGATTCAGCAATCCTACTTCTGGGTATTTATCCTAAGAAAATAAATCACTATCTCAAAAAGATATCTACATCCTCATGTTCATTACAGCATTATTTACAATAGCCAAGACGTGGAAATAACCTAAGTGTCTATTGATGAATGAATTGATAAAGAAAATGTGGTATATATACAATGGAATATTATCCACCCATAAAATAGAAGGGAATCTTGCCGTTTGTGATAACATAGATGTACCTTGAGGGCATAATGCTAAATGAAATAAGTCAGACAGAGAAAGACAAATACCATATGATCTCACTTACACGTGGAATCTGAAAAACCAAACTCATGGAAACAGAACAGGTTAGTAGTTGCCAGAGGCAGAGGATGGGGCTTGGGTAGATGGATGAAGGTGATCAAAAGGTACAAACTTCCATTTATAAGATAAATAAATTTTGGGGATGTAATGTACAGCGTGGTGATTATAGTTAACAATATGTTATTGTATATTTGAAAGTTTCTAAAAGAATAAATCTTAAAAAGTTCTCAACACAAGGAAAAAAAACAACTGCAAGGTGATGGATGTTAATTAAACTTATTGTGGTAAATATATACTCTATGTATAATATCATTATGTTATACACCTTAAACTAATCCAATGTTATAGGTCAAGTACATCTCAATAAAACTGGAAACAAAAGACTAGTTCCAAGTTTGGTAAACATAAGTTAAATCTTGGCTCTTCCACTAATTGTGTGGCCTTGAACTCTTCTAAACCTCTGTCCTTACCTATTAATTGAGTATAATAGTTCCTTCCTCACTTTGAGTATTAATGATATAATACACAGGACTCCCTTACCTTTGAACCTGGCCCACAGTAAACACTCAAAAATACTACCTGTAATTATTAAGCCTCATTTACAGGTTGGGAGTAGTTTCTAGGCACAACCTTTAATATAATATACAGCTTTTCCTTGCTCTCTGAAAGTAGAGCTTTCCTATAGAACCTTTTATGAGCTGAAATGTTATAAAGCAAAGACGCAATTACCTTAGGACGCATCTTGCTAACAAATGCACAAAATAAATTGAGATAAGGTACAATACTCACAAACACAGTTCAAAACTATGGCAGCTTGATGCCGAGATGCTGAGTGTAGTTTTTCAGGAAGGAGCTTAGAGGTTCCACTCTCGCTGCTTGGGGTGCCCACTGCCTCTGTAACAGCTCACTATAAAACAAATGCTGGACACTATTTTTGCCTTTTATTGTAAAAGGGAAAATCCTCTTTGGATTTCTTTCAGTTAGAGAAAACAGGTACTAATAAAGGTCTTTTGCAAAAGCAAAGTGGCATAAAGCAAACTTTCGAAAAGCAGGGGCATACCTGTATAGTGCGTAGATTTATTTTTAAAAACTGTATGTGGGAAATAATATTTTCATACTTTCTATATGAGACCTAATATTTAATTTTTGTTGCTTTATAGTAAATAATGTTTTTTGTGAAATACCGACATAACATAAAACAAAATTTTGTCATAGTAGCCCATGCCTTTATTTGGTTTCGATCTACTAGATTATAATTTATAATTTAGCAATTTATAATCCTCTTCACTGTGTTAAGTTTTTGTATAGAAAAAACAACAATAATAACTTCTGTTTTTCTCCTGGAGAAGTATAGTTAAGAAAGAATGATATGCTGTTAGTAGGTAAAATATTTTTTGAAATGTCTCCTAAGTTACGTTTATTTATTGGAAGGCCAGTCTCTCTTTCACACCTTGCCATCAAGTTGTAGTCATGAGATTGGATTAAAAGAAGCAACATGTGATATTAAGTAGGTAGAAAAACTGAAGCTTGTTTCCTTTGACCCAGGCATACTAGAGAGAAGTACTTGATAAGCAGAAAGTGGAATTCCTGTTCTCACATCATAGGGGATTTTGGAGAAAACATGATAAAATCATCTGCATAAAGTCAGATGTTAGGTTACTTGTTCACATCCCCAGCTCCCTCCTCTTTTTGATGCTGAACTCCAAGTTGGGTATTTATGTGTCTGTTTGGGGAGGTTTTTTAGAGATATCTAAGTAGGTGTGCAGGAGATTGAACGTAGCAGGCCTAGAGCCCCATTTTCTCAAATATGGTGGGCACTTGGACTGAGTTGTATCCCCTCAAATTCATATGTTGAAGCTGTCAGTGTTCCTGTATTTGGAGATACGGTCTTCAGGAGGTAATTAAGGTTAAATGAAGTCATAAGTATGAGGCCCTAATTAGCTAAGACTTGTAGCCTTTAAGAAGTAGGAGATTCTCTCTCTCCCTCTCTTTCTGTCTCTCATCTCTCTCACTTTCTCACTCTCTCACTCTCTTTCTCCTTTTCTTTGTGTGTGCACAAAGAAGAAAGGCTATTTGAGGACACAGCAATAAGGTGGCCGTGTACAAGGAAGAAGAGAGCTTTTACCAGAGACCAAATCTGTTGGCACCTTGTGCTCAGACTTCCCAGCCTCTAGAGCTGTGAGAAAATCAATTTATGTTGTTTAAGCCACCCAATTTGTGGTATTTTGTTATGGCAGCCCAAGCAGACCAAGACAAGGGATAGACTGCAAGTCTCTAAAAGCAGCACACACAGCCATTTCCACACATTACGAGATAAATAGTGCAGCATTGTTGATGGGCCCCAGTATATGGGTGAGCCTGAAGCAGTGTTCCTGTTTCTCCAAGTT
Source organism: Camelus ferus (assembly GCF_009834535.1). NCBI lineage: Eukaryota > Metazoa > Chordata > Mammalia > Artiodactyla > Camelidae > Camelus > Camelus ferus. The sequence continues at coordinate 94,186,962 of NC_045732.1, read as the reverse complement.
ACACATGTACAAGGGACTCAAGTTCTGCTATACCCTAGTAAGGTGCCTGGGAAATTCTGAGAGTGCAAGTGAGCAACCCAAGGTCTATAGCCAGGAAAAGGAGGCTGTTTTGGGTGAGGACATTGAGTCTTTGGACTCAGTGAGCTCTAGAATTTGATTTCAGCACATCAACCATGAGCTCTAGAATTAGATTTCAGTACATCAACCCAAAATACCAAGTAAGATTCATCTTATCCTGGCAGATACCAGTCCAGGCTATAGACCAGTATAGTCACTCTTAAACAGTGACAGGCAAGAATCCAGAGATCAGCTGTTACCACAGTGAGATTGTATGAGCATACCCCTTCTTGAAACACCCAGGTTCCATTTTTTACGAGAAAGGTGGAGGACTCTAAAAGACTAAGACTATATTGGAGTCCAACAAGCACAAATTGAATCATATAAAGGAAATTCGTAAATTACTGAATCAGTCTCAGCTTTAGTTTATCAGGCTGGAAAATGATGTAGTAGTTCTTGTCTCTCCATCCCTCTCTGACCCTGGTATCCAATGCATGGGACCCTTGAGAAAGATCACATTGGTAATTTCTGGAGAAATAAGGAAGTTACATTGGCTTTTCATATCTTTTACATAGTGTGAAGAAGTTTTTCAATGACAGTGCACTTATTTTCTGTTGAGGTTTTCGTACTCTTGGGGAGAAAAATTAATTTCCTGTCAAGGACCACCTCTAAGTATTTGGTAGTGGCTGTTGAAATGTTGAACTAAAAAGCATTATAAGGCTTCATCTTGACTCTTAGGAAGCGGATGCCATGATTAATGATAGGTGTTAGCCTTAGAAATGGGATGGAGTAATTGTGGCACATTTGCTAACTATGTATGAACACTGGCTTATGTTAATCTGAGGCAGACATCCTCTATATAGAAAAAACTTTCCTCAGCCTGGTACCTGACATTTGTTTAAGTTGCTGGTTAGGTTTTCTGATATGATAATGAAACATTGCATACACTTTTGTCTTTCAAGATGGCATATTTTATTTCAAGTGATGTGTTCTTTTATTTAGGAAAATGCCTTGATGGGACTTTATGGTCATCGTGGGTTATTGAAGGACATTATTCTCTCATAGTAGTGTTCAATTCAGGAAATCAGGGGTTTTTGTAAAAGAAACAGATTCTTTCCCACAGGTGCCCCAAACAGCTTCTTTTCTATATTTGTACTGCTGCATTTTTGCTTCTTTCCTCAAAACTTACCCATTCCAGATATCAACTACTTAATCTGATTAAAAAATAATAATAATCCCTGCCAAGAGCTTTAAAGCATCCTCACTAGCAGCAGTTTTTTATCTGAGACCTTCTTATGTTGCCTAATTGATTAATGGCTTTTGGTGGAAATTTCACTCAGTCGAGGATAGTAGCTAAGAAGATAAATATTTAGTGCAAACCAGTCATACTTGATGTATTTGTAAAGACAGCCATCCCTGTTTTGCTGATTTCTTGAATGATTCTTAGGAAATAGTTTCATATTCATCTTTTTAATGTCATAATCATTTGCTACAGAAGATGGCTTGTTCAGAAATTGCTCAGAGATCTTATTATAAATACTGTTATTATTCCTGTGATTATTATTTATAAATAGGACCTAACCAAGGTTATATATGATGTACTCTTCACTCAATTTGCAATTATTAAGTTACTTAAATCAACAGTGTTTAAAAAACCTTCTCAACATTAGGAAGAAAACTGCACAAGGTAGAGAATGTGAAGCAAAGAAAGAAAACACAGACTTGATCGCTATAAAAAGATAAAGAAAATGCAGGAAAATCGTAAGATTGGGTTTTTTTTTTTGCTTCCTCAAGCAAGGTCACATTTTTTAGATAAAAGTAAATTACTTGTCTAATTTTCTTGCACTTAGTAGGCATTCAATTCATTTAAAACAGTCTCAGAAAATGTTGCAATGTGAATAAAATAATCTCATTCTATTTGACAATCTGATACTTTGAAAATTAGTTTTGTCATGCAGACATTTAAATCAAAACAACATTGCCAATATATACTATGTTGCCAGGTCTTTATACATACTCTATTATTACACATATAATATTACAATGCAATTATTAATGTATATAACGTTCTATACTCTCACCATGACCTCTTTGTGGGTAAGGGTCATGTTTTCATCATCTATTTGTCACAGAATTTCTTGTGAAGAGGAGGTACTCAGCAAATATGTGTTGAATAAATGGTTGGTAATGACAGTCATTTTATTTTCCATTTTTATAAAGGTGAGGGTTGAAGTTCCTATAATCATACATGTTTCTGCAATCATAAAAGATGAAAGTAGAGCAGCCATCCATTAAAAATCTGATTACCTATACATCAAGCAGCAGCATAATAATAATACTTTTATCTCCATCGTTAAAATGCATATAATTAGTTTCAAGATTGCACATGTCTAATAAGATGATTCTCTATTTAGGGGACCTTTAACTCTGCCAGGATGTCATCAAAATAGATTCATACATGTTCTTTCTAGATCATTTCAATGACAAGTTATAATAAAGCTAATACTTCCCTTGTTATTAGAAAACATATCTAAGTACAGTGCCTACCAACTTTACTGATGTTTCACTGTCTATCATAAATGAGAACTGCAAAATTATATAAAATAAAATCACACAAGGACATTTTAATCATGTTCTAAGGAGCATACATGTTAGTAAATCAAACTGATATTCTATCACCTAACTATGATAATTAATTAATATTAGGCCTAAAATCTAAATTGCATCGTTCTAAAATTTTAATTTATTATTTTTCTAAAATTTCTTCTTTCAAATAACCATTTATGTTTGTTCACGTCACAGTACAGATTTTCAGTGCTCCCGTCAGACTGATAGAGAAACTACTGTATTTATTTTTCTAGGTATGAATAATTACATTTGTATTCACAATAATTGTACAACTGTGTACCAGCAGAATTTATAAAGATAAATTATGACCACTCTAGAGATGGCCTTTGACATAACTGTAGCAAAAAACAAAAAGGGAGAGGGGTTCTATGATAGTGCTCCAGTCTAATTTATGTGAACAAATATTGCATGTAACAGCAGTAATATTTTAGACATATTTTTAATTATTATATTATTTTCAGTGAAACTTTTGTACAACTGTGAACATTATTTCTTAGGAGTCGGTGGACAATATTGAAAATGCTCAATAATGTTTGCAAATACATAGTTTTGATTGAAAATCAAAATCTACAGTGGAAACAAAACCATCACTTAAAAGGATGGAAATATGTTTCACATTCAATTTGTTACAATAAAAACTGGCCAAACTGCTTATTTTCTTCTCAAAACTGCAAAAAGCTGATAAAATCATCATCATGAACATTTTGAAGAAATTTGGAAGTAATATAATTTTCAGAAAAAAATGCTATATTCTTGGTTTCATGTTGGAAATCTTATATAATGTTATGGAGAGATAGTTAGGTGGATAAATAATCTCACCTATTAGACTTCCAAAACCAAAGGATCTTTTAGTATATTTAATCAGGCAAATGTCTATACAAAGAGAAAAAGAAAATGCCAAAAATATGAATTTATTCTTATGATGAGTATAGACATACATAACTTCCACTTGACCTTTATGTAGCTCCAGGCCCAAATTGTAGCATCTTTCATGTCAGCCAATCCATGCCCATTAATTTCCTCAAGCCTTTTTTCCAGAAAACTCTCTGATGAAAGTCAGTGCACAAAGATTGCCTTTGCTTTGTATTTCTTGGCACTTGTGCATACTTCGTACTATTTGTTCATAACTTAGAGATCTTGTTAATTGGATGTGCATGTTCACAGACAGATTATAAGAGTTCTGTGAGCATAGGATATCTGGTCTGATGTATTTGTATAAAACAGAGACTCAACGAATGCTTTAGAAACATATAATAGCCTTAAAGAGCATGTGGTTGTTGTAATTTGCCATTTATGAAAAATGAATGAATGCCAAATTATGAAAAAAAAATCTGCAAATTCCAAGAATGATGATGATTTCACTAAAATTGAAATTTACCTGTTTTTTTCTATTAGGTAAAATATTTAGCAAACACTTAAATCATACTTAAATCTAATAATGAAATATCAAAATGTAGTATTTCTTTGATTAAAATAGATTATATTAAGAAAATTTAAATGATCTAAAGTGGCATTTAATAATTATTTTTTAATGGAAAATATCACTCAATTTTTGTCCTATCAATCATCCTCCATAATTTATGGCATACTTTCCATGGTACATAAATAGCAGAAGTACTAAACTTCAGGGTCACAAGTGTGTTGGATGAATAATATATAATGAAGGACTCGAACTGGAATGTGTAAAGTCTTATCATTAACTTTAGCAGTAAAACCTTCTCCCTATATAGTGTAGAACTTGTATGATCAAGTAGTAGAACAAGGTGTTAATGCAGACGAGTTTTTTGGGGATTCGGTAACCAAATAAGCCAGTTAACTATGTAAAAATATCCTCTGTTTCTTGGTCACACACTGTATATTTCCTCCAAGTAAGTTATCTTAAAGGTAGTCATGAAGGGAACTAGAAAAACAAAAGTTTACTCACTACAGCTCACCGTGAGCACTGATTATGAGTCTATAGCATCAGCTATATATTTGCAACACTTGAGGGTGAAGACACTGCTAGAATTGATAAGACATCTTTCCTTGAAGTAAGCATAACATTCTTCCACTCTTGTAAAAACTCACAGAAATATATAGTTGCTTTTATTTGTGTCAATTTCACTCTGACTCATAATTCTTTGTAGTTAAATTTGGCATTTTCAGCAAGAATCACAGCATAAACGATCCCCGTGTTCTCCATAGGTTTTAACTTTACCCTTTCAAGGAACTTGAAATAATTAAAACATACTGTTTTTCAAAATGATTGATTTTATCAAACAAGTCTCAATTGGCTTGCAACTTTCTTAACTCCTCAGCTCATCACTATTCCACATACTCTCCATATTGTCAGATCCTCTCCCTATGATTAATTGATCAAAAACAATAACAACCATAAAAGTGTAAATTGCACAAGCTCTGTGCCCTTAGTATTTTTTGCAAAACACACTTTCTTGGGTAAGTGAACATATGTGAAGTAATAAATCTATAAAAGCTGTTTATGAGGTATTGCTGAAAAAATCAAATTATAAGTCACAATTTATGTGCAAAATGATAAATGTTCACTGAGGGTTTTTTCCGTGTTTTGTTTCCTTTTGGGGGTGGTGTTGTGGTTTTCTACTTGTTTTGTTTTTGACTTTGGTTTTCATTTGAAAAAGACAAAAGGAGATGTTTCTTGGTTAGAAGTCGGCTTTTGGTGCAGAAAAGTGCTAACGAAACTTGTGGCTAAATAAATGCCCAATAACTGATCATAAAATGGAATGTTTCGGAGAGCTTAGTGGGCAACTGAAACCGTCAGAGAAGTTAACAGTTTTCGGGAGTGGATTAAGATCCTAGGAATAAATGGATAAATTCTATATAGAAGTGTGGTGTACTATATGATAAGGACTAGACACACATGGGCATGGGGCACTTGAAATGTGGCTAGTCCAAATTAAGATATGAAAAAAAGATAAAATGTTTCATGTTAGGCACATAGTAAGAATTGTTCATTCAATAACCATTCTTCACTTTCTCTATGATAATAAAAGCTTAGCTGGACATTGAATACTCTGCTAAAGAGTATGTTTCTTAGCTTCTTTGTCGCTAAATGTTGTCATGAAGCCTAGTTCTGGCCAATGAGATGAGTGAAAGTGACATGTACAACACCTTTAAAAGGAAATAAAAATGTCCTTTCTTTATCTCCTCCTCTTTATGCAGGCTGGGATTTGGACTAGTGGTAGAAGTGGTGTAGTCATCTGAAGCCACAAGATAGAAGCTACAATTTCAGGGTGGCAAAACAAAAGAATAGAATGATCTTGTATTCTGAAAAACCATGGAGTTCTCATGTCACCCTAAGAACACTTACACTAGGACTGTTTTGTGAGAGTAAGGTAAAGTAAGTAAGTACTGCATAATGTCCATGGTAAGTGTACATCTACCGTAGATTATCTATCCACTTTAGGAGTAACAGACACTCAAGTTGCTTCCTGCTCACTACCATCACGAGTAATATTGCAATGATATCCTCATGTGAATCTGTGTGAAGATTTCTTTGGGATGTTATTCAGAAGAATGATTGCTGGTAAATGGAATATGTATAATATTACATTGTCTAACTAGTGCCAGATTTTTCTCTCTAATGGTTGCACCACTTTATATTCCCTTTAGCAAGCACTTCTAGGCTAGATAGACCAGGTAGTGAGACACCATTGCAATCAATAATAATATATTCAATTTGCATGTTTAGAACTAAAGAGGGGAAAAATCAGCCTCACAAAAGCTCCATAAGGGAAGGGATAGTGCCTGTTTTTGCACTCCATTATAGATCAGTGACTGATTCATAACAGTGGCTCCATAAATATAAGTTGAATTAAAAAATGAGTGGCTATATAGATCCTACAAAAATAAAGTTGTATATTCACAAAAACAATCACTCCAAATGGACTTGATTCACAATTAATAAGGAAAACTTAATGGGGTGTACCTTTCTGCTTGAAACATATTCCTTTCAGGTCTTTGCATTGCTTGGTCCTTCATTCAGGTCTGTGCTCAAATGCTTCCTTCTTAGGCAACATATTTCTAATCAACCTATCTAATGGAGCATTCCACCCCCAGCAATCAACAATCATACTAAATTCCCTTCCCTTGTTTCATTTTTCTTTGAGTACTAAGTATTTTCCTCAAGTACTAAAACCATCTGAAAAAAATATATAATGTTATATATATAAAATTGTGTGTGTGTATACATATGTATATATATATATATATACACACATATGTATATATATATATACTATCTTCCCTAATTAAGTTCCATGAGGGTAAGGACTATATCCCCAGTCCCTAGAACAGGATGGTACCTAATACAGAATAAGTACTCAGTATATTTGCCAAATGAATGAACAAACCATCCTATAATCAATCAGTATGTATTGAATCACTCCATGTAGAGTAACCATACTGGGTACTGGTGAAAAACTAAGATACAGCAGACAAATCTATGATCTCAATCTGCTTATAGTCTGGCAAAGCAGAAAATACAATGCATACAAAAAGCTAACTAATAATGCCAGGCAGTTTGAGGAAAGGAAACTACTAGTAAGTAGCTGTAGGAACTCAGAGGATGGAAAGACCATATGTAGGTCTCACTGAAAAGATAGCACATGAGGTGAGTTGGTACTTAAGTTGGTAAAGGGGGACGTGTGGGCTGTCTAAGGGCAGTGACCTGAATAAGCAGATAAGAATCTCAAAGAAAATATTTCCTCAGATATGCATATAGCTTTCCAGTTTTCAAAGTACTTTCACACATATTTTAATCCTCATAATAATTTTCAAAGTCAGCAGAGAAGGAACTAATGTCCAAACAGTATTTTTAGGAAACCCAGGCTCAGATACTAATTTGCTTAAAGGGCCCTTGAATGGAGTTGGAAGCAAAATCCATGTTTTCTGATTCTTAATCTAGGGCCCTGTCCTCAATAGCAGGAGTCAAAGGGCAGAGCTATTACACACCTGGGATCTTGTCACTAAATACAATTATGAGGTGTTTCTCCTGGACATGTTTGGATAACTGTAGCTGATTGTGTTTCCATTACCTGTGTTTATTTGCATTTGTCTAATCTCCCCATTAGATTAAGCACCTCCACAAGGGTTGGGTTATGACCTCTATTTCCTTTGTAATTTCCACAGAACATAGTACAATTGAGAGGTGTTGATTGGCCCATCTCTGTTCTAAGGCAATATCATGAGGAAAGAAAACAAAATAAATTCTAACAAAATACGTTATAAATTAAATTATTTTTAGATTAAGCTACAGAGATGTATACACACAGCAACACATAGCCTACATAATTTCATCAGGAGGAGATGATCTCCTACTGCCAGTGACTACACAGATCCTTAAAGACATCTAGTTATATATCATCCACACCACACACTGAAAGTCAGAAAAACTAACATTTCAGTTGCAGGTTTTTATAAGCAAAAGGAGAATCTACTGTTTTTCTATTGTATTAATCAGACACTAAGTTCCATGTAGAGTATTAATCAGACACTAAGTTACTTAGCTACTATTCTGCACAAAAAGGAAAATATGTTAAAAGAACAAGAACAGAACATCTTGTCTTTATATAAAATTTTGTTTAAGATATTAAACTAAATAACTTGGCCTTAATTTTCACACTTGACAACAAAGAAATAAAAGTGTTTCTGTTTCAATCCATGTCTAGGATGCTTCTACTTCTCCCTTTTTTATTCTTTCGGCAAATTAGTAACACAAATTATTCTTATATCTTAGACATTGTAGTTAGGGTTAGGGTCATATTGTATAATATTTTAAAATCATGAATGAATTTAAATTGAATTGAATGAAGTTAAATTGAAATATGATTTTAAAGTAATATAAAAAATCAGCCACAACACAGCTATAGCTATAACATTAATAATTGACTACACATTTGTCAACTCTGGACTCTAAAACAGTTTTCAAAACTTGCATTAGTAAAAAAAAAATGTCTATAGCTATTGTTAAAAAATAGGCAATCACTTCCACATTTGGCTTTCTTTATTTCTTTTTCTGTTCTTTTTCCTGGGACCTTAAGTGCAGAAAATTGAGATGTTCATGGCACACTGTCATCATCAATCTATGCAAGGCAACTCATTTATTTCTCCTATTCATTCCTGATCTCCATTTCTAATCCACCCATGGGCCACTGTAACGTGTTTAATATGTTCCCTTGAATGTTTTTGCAAATACTTTCTAAACTATAAGCACTGTTTTGTGTATATATTTAATATATGAAATGGCAATGCATTATAGAGCTCATTTAATTTTTTAATTTGTTTAATTCAACCACCCTTTCTAATTTTAAAAAAGCTTTAAAATAAAAATTATATATATTTAAGTTATGCAACATGATAATTTGATATGCACATACCTAGTAAAATGGCTACTACAGTCAAACTAATTAACACATTATCTCCTCACATCTTTACCATTTTTTTGTTAGTGATGAGAGCACTTGAAGTCTACTCTCTTAACGAATTTCTAGTATTCAATACAGTGTTATTAACTATAGTCATCATGTTGTACATGAGCTCTCTAGGCTTATTCATCCTGTGTAACTGCAGCTTTGTAACCTTTGACCAATATCTACCACACCGCATCCTCCTGTTTCTCCCATCTCCCTCTACCTGGTAACCACATCCTACTTCCTACTTCAGTGTATTGGATTTTTTTAGATTCCACACGTAAGGGAGATCATGCTTTTTTTTTTTCTTTTTGTGTCTGACTGTTTCACTTAGCATTATGTCCTCTAGGACATGAAATGACAACTGCTGACAAGGATGTGGAAAAAAAAGGGAACCCTTGTGCACTGTTGGTAGAAATGTAAATTGGCACAGCCACTATGGAAAACAGTATGGAGGGCCCTCAAAAAACTAAAAAGAGAGCTATCAAATGATGCAGTAATTCCTCTTCTAGGTATATCTCTAAGGTAAATGAAATCACTATCTCAAAGATATCTGCACTTCCATGTTCATTGCAGCATTATTCACAATAGCCAAAACATGGAAACAAGCTAAGTGTATGCTGACAAATGAATAGATAAAGAAATTGTGTTATATGTATACAATGGCATATTATTCAGCTTTTAAAAAGGAAATATTGCCATTTGCAATTACATGGATGAGCCTTTCTAATTTTGTAAAATACATAGTATTCTCTTTTATTTTTCAACATTTGTATTATTTTGAAATTATTTTCAATATCTTATGATTACTTTATTATATCACAAGTAATTAGAAATGCACTTAGAATTTTCAAACATACAGCAAAGTTGAATGAATTTTGGAGTGAACACTCACATATTCCCCACCTAGATTCCACCAGCAATATTTTACTATATGTGGTTTGTCACTATGCATCCTTTCCAACTTTACCCATTTATTAATCCATTTTACATTCATAGTATTTCAAAACAAATTATAAACATTTCTATACCCTAAATATTTCAGAATACATGACAGTTAGGATTCAATATTTATTAATAGTATTTTCTATGTAAAATTTCCACAAGTGAAATACACAAATCTTTTGTGTATATTTATGTGACAAATTCATGCAACTTTATAATAAAAACTCCACTCAAAATATAGAACATTACAACTATCAGACATTTCCCTTATGCCCCTTCCACATAAATCTCTACTTCTAACCTCCAAGACTACAATTATTCTTACTTTTTTCAAACATGAATTAATTTTGCCTATTTTAGAACTTTATATAAATGGAATCACATAGTATGTAGTCTTTTGCATAAGACTTACTTCACTCAGAACTTTGTGTCCTTTTTTCTTCACCCACTATAAATAAACCACCCTTTGTTTATCCATTCTGCTATTGCTGAGCATATGGGTAGTTTCCAATTTGGGGCTATTATGAATAAATTTGTTATGAAAAATCCTTGTGCGACTATTTTTGTGGATGTATACTTCCATTATTCTTGAGAAATACCCAGGAGTGGAATTAATAGGTCAGTAGATGAATGTGTAGAAGAAACTATCAGACCTATTTCCAAAGTGGCTACACCACTTTATGTTCCCACCAGCATTGGTGATGTCTTTTCATTTTAATTGTAGTCATTCTTGAGAGTCAGTAGTAGTAACTGTAATTTGCATCTTTACAATGATAAAGTATGTGATTAATGACCATTTATGTAACTTCATTTGGCAAATGTATGCTTGAATGTTTTGTTTACATTTTTTCACTGAATTTTTCTTTTACTATTACTGAGTTGTAGGATTTTTTGCAATATCTTTATCAAGTTTTGGTATCATTGTACCTGGCATCCTCCATTTTCTGAGTTTATTTAGGATTGACATTATTTCTTCTTTAAGTGTTTGATAGAATTCAATAGGGGAATCATCCTGACCTGGAGTTTTCTTTGAGGAAAGATTTTTGATAACAATTTCAATTTCATTAATAACTATATGGCTATTAATATATTTGGTTTAATGTCACCTTAGATACATTGTATATTTCAAGGAATTTGTCCATTTTACCTAAGTTGTCAAATTCATTGACATAAAGTTGGTAATATTATTTTATTATTCTTTTAATATCTGTAGAGTCTTTAGTGATGTTTCCTCTAACATTCCTGTTATTGGTAGTTTGGATTCTCTCTTTGTTCTTGAGCAGTCTAGCAGTAGGTTTATCAATTTTCTTGCTATTTTCAAAGAAATAATTCCTGATTTCATTATTGTTCTTTATTGTTTTTCAAAAAAATTCTATTTCCTTACTATATGCTCCTATTTTTATTATTTAATTTTATTTTATTTACTTTGTTGTTTTTCTACTTTCTTATATTGAATTCTTAGGTCACTGATTTCATAACATTATTTTCTTTCTAATATGTATATTTACAGCTATGGGTTTTCTTCTGAGTACTGCTTAAAATGCAATCCATGAATTGACCTTAATATGCTTAGATTCCTTTCTCTTTATATTTTTTTGTACCTAGTATAAGATTTGCTTTGTGGTTACCATGAGACTTACATAAAACATATATTTATAAGTCTATTTTAAGCTGAAGACAATGTGACTTCAAACACATACTAAAGCTCTACATTTTTACTCTCCCCCTATTTTATGTTTTTAACATCGCAGTTTACATATTTTTACCTTGTGTGTCTGTTAACAACTGTAACTTGTAGTTACAGTTATTTTTAATACTTTCATCTTTTAACCTTCATACTAGATTTGTCAGTGATTTGCCCACCACCATTACAACACCAGAATATTCTGAACTTAACTATACATATACCTTTACCAGTGAGATTTATACTTTCATATATTTTCCTGTTACTAATTAGTGACTTTTCATTTCACACTGAAACAATCTCTTTAATGTTTGTTGTAAGGCCAGTATAGAGATGACGAACTTCTAGAGCTTTTACTTGGTTGGAAAACTCTCTCTCTCCTTCAATTATGAAGGACAAATTTTCCACGTAGAGTATTTTTGGTTGGCTTTTTTTTTTCTTTCTTTCTTTTAGCACTTTGAGTACCACTCCCTTCTGCATACAGCATTTCTGCTGAAAAATCTGCTGGTGGTCTTATGGGGATTCTCTTATACATAACAAGTTGTTTTTCTCTTGCTGCATTTAATAAAGATTCTCTCCTTGTCTTTAACTTTTTACAGTTTAATTATAATGTATCTCAGTGTGAATCTATTTAGATTCCTCTTATTTGGAACTCTCTGGTCTTCCTGGATCTAGATATCTGTTTTTTCCCCTGAATTAAGAAAGTTTTCAACCATTATTTCTTTCTAATAAGCTTTCTGTCCCTTTTTCTCTCTCTTCTCCTTCCTAGACCCCTATAATACAAACATTGTTTCACTTTATGGTATCCATCAAGTACCTTAAGCTATCTTCACTCTTTTTCATTCTCTTTTCTTTTTGCTTCTCTGATTGGAAGTATTTTACTCCCATGTCTTCAAGTTTGCTGATCCTTTCTTCTGCTTGATCTAGTCTGTTGAACCCCTCTGTTGAATTTTTCAGTTCAGTTACTGTATTTTTCTGCTCCAGCAACTTCAGCTTGGTACTTTCTTATATTTTCTGTCTCTTTGTTGATATTTTCACTTTGTTCATACTTTTTCTCCTGACCTCACACCATTATTTTATTATCAGGTAAATCACTATCTATGTTTCATTAAGGTCTGATTTTGGAGTTTTATCTTGTTCTTTTGTTTGGAACATATTCTTTTCTTTCTTCATTTTCTTGATGCTCTGTGTTGGTTTCTTCATGTTAGATAAAACAGTCAACTCATTCAGTTTTGACAGGCTAGTCTAGTGTAGGAGATGAACCTTATCATTCAGCCTGACCTGAGCTCTTGGTGTCTCTCAAATCTTTTGATTGTCCACGATACCTTTGTTCTTAGTGGCTCTCAGTAGTTGAGGGTGTGCCAAGACCTGTCAGTGTTCCAAAGTGGAGGTAGATATAGACTGAGTGAAAGCTGGACCCTCAGGCAGCAGCTTTTAAAGTGTGAAAATAGACCTCTTTCTCAGAAAGACTGGGAGATGAGTGTTTCTGCTCCCTCTGTGCTGAGCCCCAGGGGAATAGCTGGTTACGAATTGTTTGTTTGTCACAGACTTGTGGGGCCCACAAACACAAGCCCTGCTGGCCACTAAAACCAGGCAGTCAGGGAGTACAATTTCTAGGCAGCAGTTACAAAAGCTAGGGTGCCAGATGTGTGCACAAGCTCCTTCCAGGGAGACTCCAGTGATCTGGAATGGGCCGGAGGGAGGGTTGCAGGCAGCTTCTAGATGTATGCTAAATTAAAAGCCTGGCCTTCAGGCAACAACATTTGAAGTATGTAAGGAGATCTCTTTCAGGGAAAGACTGGGAGATGAGCATTTTTGTTTGCTCCTTCAGCACTGAGCCCTGGGGGGAATAGCTACAGCAAGTCCTCACAGTTCAATTAAGAACTGTTTCTTTGCTGTAGTCTTTTGGGTCTCAGGGACACAAGCACTTTTGGCTTTCAGAGTTAGGTGTTTTGTGGTCCCATTCCTCAGGGGGAAATCTTAGAAGTAGGAGTCAACTTAGGTGTTAGGTCTAAACCCTTCACTCCTTAGGCAGAAGCTTGGAGTTGCAAGTTCCCTCCCAGTTTTGGGTCTCTGTGCCAAGGGTGAATTTATGGTGAGAGTGTGTCTCAGCCTTTCCTACCCATTTCAATATGGGTTTTTTCTCATTCACTCGATAAGTAGGAGTTGCTCAGCTAGTTTCTGGATTTCTTTCAAAGTAATTGCTCTATGTGTAGCTGTAGATTCAGTGTGTCTATGGACGCAGGTGAGTTCAGGACCCTTTGACGTTGCCATCTTTTGCAATTCACAAATATTATTCAGTTCAAAATATTTTTAAATTTCCCATGCAGTTTCTCATTTGACTTATGGATTATTTAGAATTGTTTTTCTGAGGAGACTCTGGATTCTGTTTTATAATTCTGAAGAGTTATTTTTGTTTTACCAAGTGTTTATTTTGTTTTATCAGTTAACTTGTTTGGAATCAAATGGTAAACTCTGTCTCTTGGGCAAGTTTGTTTATTTATTTATTTTATCTTTATCTGGGCTACTTTCTACTATTGTTGCCAGTAGATGCAACTGGTGTTCCAGGTTCTTGTCCTGTCCCAGAAAGAATTCAGAGACAAGACATAGTGGTTTAAAAAGTAAAGTGAGGATTTATTAAAGGAGATAATAATACACTCTCAAGGAGAGAACAGGCAGGCTCAGGTGAGTGGCTGCCCTGTGTTTCTTTGGCAGGTTAGTTACATAGGGTATAAAAATGAATGGGTGGAATATTCATTGGGGAAGGAAGGGTTTGGGGTGATGTTCCCTGATTATCATCCCAACTCCACCTTCCCAAAGGGAGGAGGGATTTTTGTCCTTATTTAGTCTGGATCGGAAGTGTCATGGTGTTGGTGCATGATGGGTACTTCTGATCTGCAGGGCTAATTTTATTTAAATGAGGGCATAATGAGCAAAAGGTTACATTCGGACTCTGGAAATTCCTTCCTTTTCTCACCTTTTTTTTGTTCCTCTCCAGGCCACTCATCACCCCAAAAGGTATGATCCCTTATCAGCCCAAAGGTCCTTGCTTTTCTTTCTCTGCCCAGGGACCCCTGGTGCTTTTACATGATGTATGTTTTCCTGTATTTGGCTTGTGCCCCTCCTTTCTGCCCAATTCCTGCCATTTGGTCTGTGTCCCCCTTTCTCTGCTCGTATCTAGCTATCTGCCTGCTCTAACATTAGGACATGATGCAGGAAAAACAGGTGTGGGGTGTGAGAAGGGCTGTGTCCCAGGCTTCAGTTGAGCCCCTGGGACCTGCCCCGCCAAGTGTGGGTCCCTGACTTCACGCAGGAAAGAATTCAAGAGCGAGCCACAGTTGAGTAAAGGTAGATTTATTCAGAGAGATACATTGAAAGGCAAGAGAAAGGCCACGAGGTGTGGGGGTTGGGTGCTCAGATTAAAAGTAGGTACACACTCCATAGACAGAGTGTGGGCCATCCGAACAGAGAGAGAGAGGCCTTGGCTGCAAGGCACTGTGTTGCCAGTTTTTATGGGCTTGGTGGCTTCATATGCTGATAAGTGGAAGGACCAGTCTGACTAGTCTGGGGAAGGGGCTGGGATTCCCAGGAAGTTGGCCATTTCCCACTCTTTGAACTTTTGTGGCTAGCCTTGGGACTGCCATGGTGCTGTAGGTGTGTTATTTATCATGCTAATACATTACAATGGGTGTGTAATGAAGCTCAAGATCTGCTAGAAGTCAAATCTCCCACCATCTTGAGCTTCAAGGCCTACTAGGGGTTGAATATTCTACCATTTTGATGTTAATTGCTGTAGCATTCCTTGAATGGCTGTGCCCTGCCCCCTTCCTATCTCACTATCTGTCTGCTATCTGCTGTGGAGATGCATGATTCTGGGACTAGCAGAGATCTGGGCAGAATTTATACACAGAATATAGGACTCTCCTCTATTTATTTCCTTTATGGATTCCCCCTTAGCTCTTTCTAGTGGTTGTGTTGCTGGTGACTAGATTCTTTTCTTGTCATAAAAGGAATTCAGAGATGGGATGAGGAGGTTAAGAAAGTAAAGTGAGGATTTATTAAGGGATAGATAGTACACTCTCAAGGGGAGAGCAAGCAGGCTCCGGTGAGCAGCTGCCCTGAGTTTCTTTGGCAGGTTGGTTGCCTAAAGTGTAAAAATGAATGGGTGGAATATTTACTGGGGAGGGAAGGGCTTGGAGTCATATTCCCTGATTTTCATCCCAACTCCACCTTCCCAAAGGGAGGAGGGATTTTTGTCCTTATTTAGTCTGGATCAGAAGTGTCATGGCATCAGTTACATTCAGACACTGGAGATTCCTGCCTTTTCTTACTTTTCTTTGTTGGTATCCAGGCCACTTGTCACCCCAAAATGTGTGATCACTTATCTGCCTAGAGATTCCTGCTTTTCTTTCTCTGCCCAGAGACCCCTGGTGCTTACTTAATATATGATTTCCTGCATTTGGCCTGTGTCCCTCCTTCCTGCCCAATTCCTGCCATTCTGCCTGTGTCCCCCTTTCTCTGCTCATATCTAGGTATCTGCCTGCTTTAACAGTTGTGGTTACCCCAAACTCTGTCTTCTGGGTCTTCAAGCCAAGACTATGGTCTTTTAAGCTTAATTTTAACCACTCAAGGTATACTGGTAAATGTTTAATAACTGGATCTCTGAAGCGAATATAAATAAAATCCTGATTTTAGCATCTTCTGATTTCCGTGGTGTGAAAACTCCTACCATAGCCAGTTTCAAGCTATGTGTTTCACTGAACATTGAATTAGGAAGTTATGCCCACAGTCAACTCTCATGAGCTAGTGTGAATTGGCTATAGTGTACCTTTGTAAACACCTTACATGGTGGAGGTTTTAACCTATCCTAAAGATAAAAGCCATAAAAATGAGATACTCATCCCCACTTTACAATTCTAAGTGTCAACTCTCCTTCAAATTTCAGAATCTGCCTGCTTTTGTTACTTTTCAGTGCATTGATCTTGTTTTTGTTGATGCTATTGTTGTCGTTGTTTATTAATTTGCCTTTTTATGAAAATAATTATCCATTATTTAGATTTATGAAAGGGTAGGTTCCAAGAGGATCTCATTTAATCATGCTAGAGATAGAAATCCAACAATACTTTTGATATATGCTTTTTGAGATCTAATTATATTTCTTAACATATATCTGGTTCATTGTAACTACTGGTTAGTAGTCCATGGTATGTTTTACCATATTTAATTATTTAATTTACCATATGTAATTATATATTTCTCTTGTGATTATTACAGAGCTGCCTCTGAAGACCCAATTTCACAAAAATGCTTCAAATATGTCCTAATGTATGCGCATATATGCACACACTTATGACCTTATTTTGAACTTTCTCTAGGGTGTACACCAAAGAGTGGGTAATACAGTATGCATATTCCTAATTTCACTGTCTTACCCAGTTGTTGTCTAGAATAGCTGTCTCTTTTACACTTCTACCAGCAGTGCATTAGGTATAACAGTTCCTCACATCTTTGACAATACTTGGTTATATCTGATACATTTTTGCTGATCATAAAGTTGTGTAATTGCTTTACTTCACATTTCTATAATCAACATCAAGTATAAGCATCTCTGTATTTACTTGTAACCAGTCAGGTTTCTTGTTCCATTAACTCTGTTTTCTCTGTTCATTTTGTTATTAATTTTCTCTTTTTCTTATTGATTTGCAGGAATTCTTTATATATTCTACACATTAATCTCATTTGTTTTAGATGTTGCATGCATTTTCTTACTGACTCTTAATATCCACTTTTGAACAAGAATTTCTTTTTCTATAAGTGAATCCATCAATTTTTATATCTTGTGATTTATGTTTTTGAAACTTGTTAAACATTCTTTTTCAACTCAAGGTCTTAAGTTTTCTACCACCTGTATTTCTTTTAGCTTTATAATTTTACCAGTTGTTCCAAAACTTGATAAATAAGATAAATAATAAAACAAAATAAAATAAAACAATGAGGGAGCTAAAAAATTCTTGGGCCTGATTCTAGACCTACTTAATCAGAATCTTTGGGGCTGGAGCCCTGGAATTTGCATTTTTTTCTAAGCACCTATCATGCAGCCAATTTCCTGATGTGTTTGGCAACCTCTCAATTGCATGGCATGCAAAGTCATTTCCAAATTTGGAATTCCTAGACTATATCAACATTTAATTAAAAAAAAAAAATCCCTAATAGATGACACTTTACTGTTCTACAAGAACATCCACCTGGGACTTCTTATTGAACTCCAGAAGATACAGAAGTTTAGGGAAATAAATATTGTCTTTCCTCCTTCAGGAAAAAGTAATTTCAATTATTTTGACTTAATTTCTTAAACAAACATTTATAGACTATCTACTGCATGCCAGATATCAAGACTAATATGGTTGAGTCCCTCCCCTACATCTCTGTCTATTAATATTCAGATAGGGAAAATGGGTTTTCTAGAACTAGTAGCATTGGTGAAAGGATATCTTCTCCATGCCCCTTGAAGAGAAAAAAAAAAAAAAAAAAAAGCCATAGAAAGCATGTTGCAGCAGAACCATCCAAGCCACCTAGCAACCAACCATGTCTTTGTATACTTGACTACAACTTAATTAGGGGTAAATACTGAAAGAGCATAATGCCTGCTATAGCATATTAATATGCATAGGCACTGAAAGTAGGCTGAATAATGAAGTTAGAGAATTAAATAATTTTCTATGACTCTGGGACTTTATTTTTTTAATTTATACGTTTGTACAATTAAGAGAGACATGCATGGTAGCGCTTCTTGTCTGTTTGAATTTGGCCTCCTGTCAATCATGAACTTAATGAAGAACTAAGAATAGAGTACAATCACCATTCCTTCTTCAAAAGTTCAACATCTAAAAAGTTTTATGGAGAAAACTAGCGTATGGTTTTATCCAAAGGAAAGCAGGTCATCTCATATGACTCTGAGAAGCTTCTTCAAAGTAAAGGACTGCCTTGCCTTTTTAAAATATTTTTCCTCTCTGCTCATCATCCTTGCTTGTAAAGAATTCCCCAGTGGAATTATAGCTGTTGATTTTTCTGATGTAGATGAAGCCATACCAAACCATCAGGGATTTCTTGTTACGAAATTTCACTTGAACACTTTCTTCCTTCAACTGCTAGTTCTTTTAGCTTATTCTAAAATATGAGTGTTTATTCAGTCCTCCTGGTGAACCTGTAATGGATGGATAAATGTTCAGATCTTGCCATGATCACAAAGTTGCCTCGTTATAAAATTTGTCTTTGGAAATTTATTGTATTTAGAGAAAGTTTATTGACCTTTGAAGTTTTACTAAGAATGTGATTATTCTTCTCTCATTTCCTTCTGTGTAATGTAAAATTCAATTAAAATTGTGTTAAGTATTTAGTAACCTTTAATCAGGTGAGGTTCAGCTTTATAGGTTTACTTTTAGGTGATTAACATTTTTCATCTCTCATAATAGTACTTGTCTGTATGGTGTTATTTGTACATATGTACAGTCTGTGTAAAATACATGCACATGGGGTTTATGCATAAAAATATTTTATAACGTTCTAAATACAACCTTTTCTTTAGCTCCAGTTTGGAAAAGGTGTAGTTCAACTCTTTCATTACACTCATGTTTCCCACTGAATGTCAAACACAAAATATACTTCCCCCATCTCTCCAAGTCAGACCACATCTTGGGTATATGACTTTTTCCTCCTTGATTTACTATGGATGGAATGCAACTTTTCCTATCCTTAATGTGAATGAGTACAATTTACCTACAATTGCAGTGATGATAAAGGGACAGAGCTGGATGGAAAAGAGGGCTATCACTTTACCTATAAGTGTATTTCACAGTTCTGAAGATCCATATACACTAATAGCTTCAATATTTCCCTCTCTGGACCTACTCCACTATTGGAAATTACCTGATCCTCTGACTAGCCTCATTTTCTTAGTTGTTAAGGTGATAAACAATATTCAGAAGTTTGATATAACTTTGGATTTTCAAAAAGTTAGCATCAGAAGTCAGAGAATTCCTATTGAAATTGCCTCTTGGAAGCAGTGTAATAAGTAGTTAAAGAACACAGGCTTTATGAGCCCAGTTGACTAGGGTTTGGGGGAGCTGAGTCTGCCATTTAATAGCTGTGACCTAGGGCAAGCAAGTCACAACCTTTTTGAGCCTACGTCTCTTTATGAGGAAAATAATGATAGTAATATTTGCTT